>NW_023254986.1:0-67147 GCF_002007445.2 Ailuropoda melanoleuca | reverse complement strand
GGGGATGGGGATGGGCACCCTGTGAGCCGGTATTTCTGGGCTTTTGTTCTCTGGCGGCTTTCCCTGGCGGGGTGCTATGCCTCTTCTGAGAGAGCAGCAGGGTCTGAAATTCAGCCTCTGTCTCAGAACAGAGGGATCGCGGATCGTTCTCCACTGATGTTCTGGCCACTTTAACTCTGTTTCTGTTGGTGCTGCTCAACCCTGCAGCATCCCGGGNCCGGGCTGTGCGCCCCACACCCGGCGTCCCAGCCCTCACTTCCAGGGCCGGCACGTCTCTGTCCTTTGTGTTTCCAACCCCGCCCGCCGCCAGCCGCCCCGCGCGGGCTCCCGGAGCTCCCCGTCTCAGTCTGGTGTCTCACGGGTGCTGACCGCGAGTCCGCCTGCTCCCCCGTGCAGGTGGCCCTCCAGCCGCCAGCCGCCCCGCGGACGCTCCCGGAGCTCCCGGTCTCAGCCTCGATCCAGTGAGCACACCGGAGCTCCGGAGCTCCGTGAGATGCTTGGTGGTGCACGCTCCCGGCTCACGGACTCAGTCTGCCGTTTCCAGAGTGCGTGTCCGGGGTCCGCCCGCTCCCCGGTGCAGGTGGCCCGCCAGCCGCCCTGCGCGCGCGCTCCTGGAGCTCGCATTCTAAGTCTGCTGTCTCGCGGGTGCCGTCCGTGCGTCCGCCTGTTCCCCCGTGCAGGTGGCCTGCCAAGTGCCATCTGTCCCGCGTGCACTCCCGGAGCTCCATTCTCAGCCTTCTGTCTCAAGCGTGCGGGTCCGCGGTCTGTCCGCTCCCCCTTGTAGGTGGCTACCGCTTCCCGGCGCCCTGACACGGCGGCTCCCTCCCCCTTCTGTTTAGCTTCCGATATCTGTGCGCGGTTTCACGGCTCCCCGCTTCGTACCTCGATACTCAGCGCTGGAGATGTTCATTTGTAGAGATCCAGATGTATCTTCCTGCGTCTCAGGCTGATTCCGTGGATATTCCTGCTGGTCTGGTACCTATCCAGCTCAACTCAGGGGACCGGCTGAAAAAGGNCTTTGGGGTAAACACCCAGTAGTGCAATGGCTGGGTCATAGGGTAGTTCAATTTTTAACTTTTTAAGTGTCCTCCACACTGTTTTCCAGAGTGGCTGTAGCGACTTGCATTCCCACCAACAATATAGGAGGGATCCCCTTTCTCCACAACCTCTCCAACAATTGTTGTTTCTTGCCTTGTCTATTTTTGCCGTTCTAACTGGCGTAAGGTGGTATCTCAGTGTGGTTTTGATTTGAATTTCCCTGATGGCTAATGATTTTGAACATTTTTTCATGTGTCTGTTAGCCATTTGTATGTCTTCATTGGAAAAGTGTCTGTTCATATCTTCTGCCCATTTTATGATTTGTTTATTTGTTTCTCGTGTATTGAGTTTGAGAAGTTCTTTNGAGTTTGAGAATATCTTTGTAGAACTTGGATACCAGTCCTTTATCTGTAGTGTCATTTGCAAATATATTCTCCCAATCCATAAGCTGCCTCTTAGTTTTTTTTTGACTGTTTCCTTGGCTGTGCAGAAGCTTTTTATCCTGATAAAGTCCCCTAAGTTCATTTCATCCTTTGTTTCTCTTGCCTTTGGAGATGGGTCGTGAAAAATTTTGCTCTCGCCGATGTTGTAGAGGTTGTTGCATATGCTCTGCTCTAGAATTTTGATGGATTCCTGTCTCACAACGAGGTCTTTTTTCCATTTGGAGTTTATTTTTGTGTATGGTGTGAGAGAGTTGTCACGTTTCATTCTTTTGCATGTAGCTGTCCAATTTTCCAAGCACCATTTATTGAAGAGACTTTTTTCCACCGGAAGTTTTTTCCTGCTTTATCAAAGATTAGTTGCCCAACCAAAGAGCCGAGGGTCCATTTCTGGGNTGCCAAGTGTCTATTTCTGGATTCTCTATTCTCTTTCATTGGTACATGTGTCTGTTTTTGTGCCAGTACCATGCTGTCTTTGTGATCAGAGCTTTGTAGTACAGCTCGAAATGTGGCATTGTGATGCCCCCAGCTTTGTTTTTCCTTTTCAACAGTTCCTTGGAGATTCAGGGCCTTTTCTGGTTCCATACAAATTTAAGGACTATTTGTTCCAGTTCTTTGAAAAATGTCCTCGGTATTTTGATCGGGATAGCATTGAAAGTGTAGATTGCTCTGGGTAGTATGGACATTTTAACTATGTTAATTCNACATTGAAAGTGTATATTGCTCTTTGTATCATAGACATTTTAACTATGTAAATTCTTCCATTTTATGAGCAGGGAATATTTTTCCATCTTTTTATGTCTTCCTCAGTGTCTTTCAAAGGTGATTTGTAGTTTCTACAATATAGGTCTTTTACGTCTCAGTTAAGTTATTTCCAAGGTAACGTATGGTTTTTGGTGCTATTGTAAATGGGATGGATTCCCTAATTTTTCTTTCTTCAGTCTCGTTATTCGTGTATAGAAATGCAACTGATTTGTGGGCATTGATTTTGTATCCTGCCACATGACTGAATTGTTCTATAACTTCTAATAGTTTGAGAGTGGATTCCTTTGGGTTTTCCATATAGAGTATCATGTCATCTGCAAAGAGAGACAGTTTGACTTCTTCTTTGCCGATTTGGATACCTTTGATCCCTTTTTGTCTTCTGATTGCTGTTGCAAGGACTTCTAGTACTATGTTGAATAATAGTGGCGAGAGTGGGCATCCTTGTCGTGTTCCTGATCTTAAGGGAAAGGCTTCCAGCTTTTCCCCATTGAGAATANTGGTTTCAGCTTTTCCCCATTGAGAATAATGCTTGCAGTAGGCTTTTCGTAGTTGGCTTCTATGAGATTGAGAAATTTACCCTCTATTCCTAAACTCTGAAGGGTTTTAACCAGGAAAGGATGCTGTATTTTGTCAAATGCTTTTTCTGCATCAATTGAGAGGATCATATGGTTCTTGAGTCTTTTCTTGTTGATATGATGTATCACATTGATTGATTTGCGAGTGTTGAATCTCGCTTGCATCCCTGGTATGAATCCCACTTGGTCATCATGGATAATCCTTTTAATATACTGTTGGATTGTATTAGCAAGGATCTTGTTGAGGATTTTGGCGTCCATATTCATTAGAGAAATCGGTCTGTAATTCTCCTTTTTGAGGGGGTCTTTGCCTGGTTTGTGGATCAAGGTATTATTAGCCTCATAGAATGAGTTTGGTAGCTTTCCTTCTGTTTCTATTTTTTGAAATAGCTTTAGGAGAATAGGTATTATTTCTTCTTTGAATGTTTGGTAGAATTCCCCAGGAAAACCGTCCGGCCCTGGAGTTCTGTTATTTGGAAGGTTGTTTATCACTGACTCAATTTCTTCATAGTTAATTGGCCTGTTTAAGAAATCAATTTCTTCCTGTTTCAGTCTTGGTAGTTTATAGGTTTCCAGGAAGGCCTCCATCTCTTCCAGATTGTTTAGTTTTTTGGCATATAGCTGTTGATAAAAGTTTCTAATAATCCTTGCAATTTCAATGGTGCTGGTCGTGACCTCTCCCTTTTCAGTCATNTCATTGAATGTTTGGTAGAATTCCCCAGGAAAACCGTCCGGCCCTGGAGTTCTGTTATTTGGAAGGTTGTTTATCACTGACTCAATTTCTTCATAGTTAATTGGCCTGTTTAAGAAATCAATTTCTTCCTGTTTCAGTCTTGGTAGTTTATAGGTTTCCAGGAAGGCCTCCATTTCTTCCAGATTGCTTATTTTTTTGGTATATAGCTGCTGAAAAAAATTTCTAATAATCCTTCCAATTTCATTGGTTTTTGGCGTGACCTCTCCTTTTTCATTCATAATTTTACTAATTTCGGTCCTTTCTCTTTGCTTTTGGATCAGGCTTGCCAGGGGTCTGTCAATTTTATGGATTCTCTCAAGGAACCAACTTCTAGTCCTGTTGATTTGCTCTACTGTACTTCTGTTTTCTAAATCATTGATTTCTTCTCTAATTTTGGTCAACTGCTTCCTCCTGTGTGGTTTAGGCCTGTCCCTCTGTTGCTGTTCCAGCTTCTTGAGGAGAGAATACAAAAACTGCATTTTAGATTTTTCAATTCTTTTGAATGAGGCTTGGATGGCTATGTATTTTCCACTTAGGACTGCCTTTGCAGTATCATATAGGTTTTGTACTGTTGTGTTTTCATTCTCGTTGGTCTCCATAATTGTTTAAATTGATTTTTGATTTCCTGGTTTATCAAGTCATTCCTGAGCAGGGTGGTTCTTATTCTCCAAGTGTTTGAGTTTCTTCCAGGTTTTTCCCTGTGGTTGAGTTCCAATTTCAGAGCGTTGTGGTCTGAGAATATGCATGGGATACTTTCAATCTTTTTGTATTAGTGGAGACCTGTTTTGTGTCCCAGAACATGATCTATTCTTGAGAATGTTCCGTTGGCATTAGAATAGAATGAGTTTTCTTTGGTTTTGGGGTGTAGTGTTCGATATATATCTATGAGGTCCAACTCTTCGAGTATTGCATTCAAAGCCGTTGATTCTTTGCTTAGTTTTTGCAAGGGTGTTCTGTCTATTTCTGATAGTGCGGTGTTGAGGTCCCCTGCTATTAATGTGTTTTTATCTATATATCTCTTTATTTTGGTTAAGAGTTGGCTTGTGTATCTTGCTGCTCCCCTGTTTCCAATCTATCTGATATGAGAATTGCTACTCCAGCTTTCTTTTGAGGTCCATTTGCGTGTAAGATGGTACTCCATCCCCTTACTCTAAGTCTGAATGCATCCTTGGCTTCAAAATGGAGAATTGCTACTCCAGCTTTCTTTTGAGGTCCATTTGCGTGTAAGATGGTACTCCATCCCCTTACTCTAAGTCTGAATGCATCCTTGGCTTCAAAATGAGTCTCTTGTAGACAGCAAATGAATGGGTCATGTCTTTTTCTCCAATCTGCCACCCTGTGGCGTTTTATGGGAGAGTTTAACCATTTACATTGGCACTGAGAACTGACAGAATTTTAATGACGCCATGTTGCCAGTAAAGTCTTTGTTTATATCGGTTGTGACTTTCTGCTCTGTATCACTCTTTGGGACTTTTTACCTTTATAGAACCCCCCTTAATATCTCCTGTAGGGCTGGTTTCATGGTTACAAAATTGGTTAATGACTGGCGATTACTATAACGTGACGTGGTGTAGGTTTGTCGTGGTTGAGCTTGGATGGGGTCCCCTCTGCCTCTTGGACAGTTTTTCTCTGAAAGAGCTTTAAAAATGCCCCCCCCAAGCCTTTCTCTCATTCCAGGTGTCTGTAGACAGGTCTGACGTAATTCTCATGCCTTTGCCTTGGTACGTGAGAAATTTGTTTGCCCTGGCCTCTTTCAATACTGATCTAATATTTGCGAATTGCACTATAACGTGACGTGGTGTAGGTTTGTCGTGGTTGAGCTTGGATGGGGTCCCCTCTGCCTCTTGGACATGAATGTTTGTTTCCCTTGCTAGATTAGGGAAGTTTTCAGCTACAATTTAATTCTCATGCCTTTGCCTTGGTACGTGAGAAATTTGTTTGCCCTGGCCTCTTTCAATACTGATCTAATATTTGCGAATTGCACTATAACGTGACGTGGTGTAGGTTTGTCGTGGGTGGATTTTTTTAAGACCAGCTTCTATTTTCGTTTTTTCTTCTACTAACCCATCCTCCAATTCGCTAATGTGTTCCCCTGCCTCGGTGACCCTGGCCGTCAGAGCCTCTACTTTTGACTGCATTTGGCTCATAGAATTTTAAATTTCTGTCAGATTCGCTCTCATTTCTGCCCTTATGGATTCTGTATTCTCAGTAACATTTTCGTTAATAATTTTTTCAAGTCTACTCATCATCTTTACCACTGTTACTCTGAATTCCATTTTTGATAATTTGGATACATCCATACCTACTATTTCTGTGGCAGAGGCCACAGAATCATTATCTTTTCTTTGCTGGGGGGGACTTCTCCTTCTCGTCATTCTGATGAGACCAAGATTTTTTTTTTTAAGTTTTGGTTGACTTCAAGTTTCATAACATTATGGTCACAAAATATGTATGATACGATATCCATCATTCTGTACTTGTTGAGGCATGATTTGTGACCTAGTATGTGATCTATTCTGTAGAATGCCATGTGCACTTAAAAATGATGTTTATTCTTCTGCTTTAGGATGGAATATTATTTGTATATATGTTACATACTTCTGGTCCAGTGTGTCATTCAAAGCCATTGTTTCCTTGTTGATTTTCTGCTTAGTTGATCTGTCCATTGATGTAAGTGGGGTGTTAAATTTCCCTATTGTTATTGTTTTATTATCAATGAGTTCCTTTATGTTTGTTATTAATTGTTTCATATGTTTGGCTGCTCCCATGTTGAGTTCATAAATATTTACAGTTGTTAGATCTTCTTGTTGGATTGTCCCCTTTATGATTATATAGTGCCCTTCTTTATCTCTTGTTACGGGCATTGTTTATAAGCTAATATTTCTGATGTATTTATTGCTTCTATGACTTTATTTTTATGTCCATTTGCAGGTTAACTGTTCTTTGCATCAAGTTTGTTTCCAGTCTTGTTTATTGTACTCTTCAACTCTGATTTATTCTTTTTAAAATCATTCATATCTCTGGTAAGGTTCTCACTGATGTTATCTACTCTTCTCAAGCCCAGTGTGTATCTTCATGATTGTTTCTTTACATCCTCTGTCAGGAATGTTGCTTATATTTGTTTTACTTTCATCTCTGGCCATTGCCTTATCTTGTTCTTTCATTTGGGCCACATTTTTTATCTTTTCATTTTGTCTAAGTCTGTATTCTTCTCTATGTTAAAAAATGTAGTTATGTCTCCTGGTTCTGAAAGTTACAGCCTTATGATGAATACGTAATGTAGGGCTCAGGTTGTGGTGTTTCCAGGAGTGTCTCCAGTGTGTGCTGCTCACACTCTGCTGTTGTTTTTTTGGCTACTCTCTCCTTCAGGCCAGTCATCTCCATAGGCTCTCTTGCCTGCTTTGGGCATTGTTTGGTCTCTCACTGAATGTGGCCAGTTTTCACTAGCTGTCTTCTGCTTTGCTTGTGAAATCTGATTGTGAGACCTGACACCACTTTCACCAGAACTGAGATCCTGTAGAACTCTCTGTTTGGGAGATGTGATGTGGTCAGGGGATTTTGCTGGATTGGGGGAGGACCCCACTGTGCTTGGAGTGAGGCAAACTTCACTGACAAGGGTGATCCTGCCAGATCAAAGTGGGTGTGTGTGTGCGTGTGACCATTTTAAGCATATTAGGAAGCCAGTGTTGTTGCTGTGCTGCTTCCCACAGCTGGCTTTTAAAAAATATATTTATTTATTTTTTTCCAATTTTTTTAAAGTTCTAGTTAGTTAACATATAGGGTAATATCGATTTCAGGATAATTTAAGGATTCATCACTTACATATAACATGCAGTGCTCATCATAACAAGTGCCCTCCTAAATATCCATCACCCATTAATCCATGCCCCATCTACCTCCCTCCATCAGCCCTGAGTTTGTTTTCTATCAAAATCCTAGAGCAGAACATAGGCAGTAACCTCTAAGGGTCTCTTATGGTTTGTTTCCCCTCTCATTTTTTTCCCATCTCACATTTTCATCTGTTTTGTTTCTTAAATTCCACATGTGAGTGAAATCAGATGGTATTTTTCTTTTTCTGAGGGACTTATTTCCTTAGCATAATACACTCTAGCTCTACCCATGTCATTGCAAATGTCAAGATTTCATTGTCTTTGATGGTTGAGTAATATTCCACTGTGTATATATACACCACATCTTCTTTATCTATTCATCAGTCAAGGGACATTCGGGCTCTTTCCATAGTTAGGCTATTGTTAATGCTTCTATAAACATCGGGGTATATGTACCCTTTCAAATCAGTATTTTTGTATTCTTTGGATAAATACCTAGTAGTGCAATTGCTGGATCAGAGGATGCTTCTGTTTTTAACTTTTTGAGGAGCCTCCATACTATCTTCCAGAGTGGCTTCATCAGTTTGCATTCCCACCAAGAGTGTAAGAGTATTCCCCTTTCTCAGCTTCCTTGCCAACATCTATTGTTTCCTGTGTTTTTCATTTTAGCCATTCTGACAGGAGCAAGGTGGTATCTCATTATGGTTTTGATTTGTATTTCCCTAAATAATAAGTGAAGTTGAGCATTCTTTAATGTGCCTCATAGCCAACTGTATGTCTTCTTTGGAAAATTGTCTATTCATGTCTTCTGCGCATTTCATAACTGCATTGTTTTTTGGGTGTTGTTTGATAAGTTCTTTATAGATTTTGTATACTAACCCTTTATCAGATATGTCATTCGAAAATGTCATCTCCCATTCCATAGGCTGCCTTTCAGTTTTGTTGTTTGTTTCCTTTGATGTGCAGAAGCTTTTTATATTATGAAGCCAATAGTTCATTTTTGCTTTTGTTTCCTTTGCCTCCTGAGACATGACTATTAAGAAGTTGTGACAGCCGAGGTCTAAGAGGTTTTTGCCTGTGTTCTCCTATAGGATTTGGATGGTTTCCTGTCTCACATTTAGGTCTTACATCTATTTTGAATTTATTTTTGTATATGGTGTAAGAAAGTGGTCCAGTTTCATTCTTCCTCATGTTGCTGTCCAGTTTTACCAACACCATTTGTTAAAGAGACTTTTTTCCATTGGATATTCATTCCTCCTTTGTTGAAGATTAGTTGACAATATAATTGTGGGTCCATTTCTGGTTTTTGTATTCTGTTCCATTTATCTGTGTTCCTGTTTTTGTGCCAGTACCATACAGTCTTGATAACTATAGCTTTGTAGTATATTTTACAGTCCAGAATCATGATACCTCTAGCCTTTCTTTTCTTTTTCAGGATTGCTTTGGCTATTCAGCGTCTATTATGATTCCATACAAATTTTAGGATTGTTTGTGCTAGCTCTGTGAATAATGATGTTGTTCCTTTGATAGAGGTTGCATTTAAAGTGTAGATTGCTTTGGGTTACACAGACATTTTAACAATGTTTGTTCTTCCAATCCATGAGCATGGATTGCTTTTCCATTTCTTTGGTCCTGTTCAATTTCTTTCATAAGTGTTCTATAGTTTTCAGAGTACAGATCTTTTATATCTTTGGTTAGGTTTATTCCTAGGTATCTTATTGTTTTTGATATAATTGTAAATGGGATAGATTCCTTGATTTTTCTTTCTGCTGTTTCATTATTGGTGTATAGAAATGCAACACATTTCTGTATGTTCATTGTATAGCCTGCAACTTTGTCAAATTTGTGTTAGTTGTAGCAATTTTTTGGTGGAGTGTTTTGGGTTTTCTAATAGAGTATCATGTTGTCCACAAATGTGAAAGTTTGAGTTCTTCCTTCCTGCCTTGGATACTTTTATTTCTTTTTGTTGTCTTATTTGCTGAGACTAAAACTTCCAGTAGTCTGTGAAATAGTAATGGTGAGAGTGGACTTCCCTGTCTTATTCCCAATTTTAGAGGAAAAGCTCTCAATTTTTCCTCATTGAGGATGATATTAGCTGCGTCTTTCATATACGGCATTTACCATGTTGAGGAATGTTCCATCTACACCTACTTTATTGAAGGTTTTTATCAAGAATGGATGCTGTATTTTTTTTAACTTTCAGCTATTTTCTTTTTTTTTTCTTTTTTAATGATTTTTTCATTATATTATGTTAATCACCTTACAGTACATCCCCGGATACCGATGTAAAGTTCGATGCTTCATTAGTTGCGTACAACACCCAGTGCACCATGCAATACGTGCCCACCATAGTACCCATCACCAGTCTATCCCATTCCCCCACCCCCCTCCCCTCTGAAGTGTTCAGTTTGTTTCTCATAGTCCATAGTCTCTCATGTTTCATTCCCCCTTCTGATTACCCCCCTTTTCTTTATCCCTTTCTTCCCCTACCGATCATCCTAGTTCTTATGTTCCATTGATGAGAGAAATCATATGATAATTGTCTTTCTCTGCTTGACTTATTTCACTTAGCATTATCTCCTCCAGTGCTGTCCATGTTGCAGCAAATGTTAAGAATTCGTTCTTTCTGATAGCTGAGTAATATTCCATTGTATATATGGACCACAGCTTCCTAATCCAGTCATCTGTTGAAGGGCATCTCGGCTCCTTCCACGATTTAGCTATTGTGGACAATGCAGCTATGAACATTGGGGTGCATATGGCCCTTCTCTTCACTACGTCTGTATCTTTGGGGTAAACACCCAGTAGTTCAATGGCTGGGTCATAGGGTAGTTCAATTTTTCACTTTTAAAGGGGCCTCCACACTGTTTTCCAGAGTGGCTGTACCAACTTGCATTCCCACCAACAATGTAGGAGGGATCCCCTTTCTCCACATCCTCTCCAACAATTGTTGTTTCTTGCCTTGTCTATTTTTGCCATTCTAACTGGCGTAAGGTGGTATCTCAGTGTGGTTTTGATTTGAATTTCCCTGATGGCTAATGATTTTGAACATTTTTTCATGTGTCTGTTAGCCATTCGTATGTCTTCATTGGAAATGTGTCTGTTCATATCTTCTGCCCATTTTTTGATTTGTTTATTTGTTTCTCGTGTATTGAGTTTGAGAATATCTTTGTAGATCTTGGATACCAGTCTTTTATCTGTAGTGTCCTTTGCAAATATATTCTCCCAATCCATAAGCTGCCTCTTAGTTTTTTTTTTTTGACTGTTTCCTTGGCTGTGCAGAAGATTTTTTTATCCTGATAAAGTCCCCTAAGTTCATTTCATCCTTGATTTCTCTTGCCTTTGGAGATGTGTCGTGAAAAAGGTTGCTCTGTCGATGTCATAGAAGTTGTTGCCTATGTTCTCCCTAATTTTGATGGATTCCTGTCTCACATTGAGGTCTTTCTTCCATTTGGAGTTTACTTTTGTGTATGGTGTGAGAGAGTGGTCAAATTTCATTCTTTTGCATGTAGCTGTCCAATTTTCCCAGCACCATTTATTGAAGAGACTGTCTTTTTTCCACCGGATGTTTTTTCCTGCTTTATCAAAGATTAGTTGCCCAAAGAGCCGAGGGTCCATTTCTGGGTTCTCTATTCTGTTCCATTGGTCGATGTGTCTGTTTTTGTGCCAGTACCATGCTGTCTTTGTGATCACAGCTTTGTAGTACAGCTCGAAATCCGGCATTGTGATGCCCCCAGCTTTGTTTTTCCTTTTCAACAGTTCCTTGGAGATTCGGGGCCTTTTCTGGTTCCATACAAATTTCAGGACGATTTGTTCCAGTTCTTTAGAAAATGTCCTCGGTATTTTGATCGGGATAGCATTGAAAGTGTAGATTGCTCTGGGTAGCATGGACATTTTTACTATGTTAATTCTTCCAATCCATGAGCATGGAATATTTTTCCATCTTTTTATGTCTTCCTCAATATCTTTCAGGACGATTTGTTCCAGTTCTTTAGAAAATGTCCTCGGTATTTTGATCGGGATAGCATTGAAAGTGTAGATTGCTCTGGGTAGCATGGACATTTTTACTATGTTAATTCTTCCAATCCATGAGCATGGAATATTTTTCCATCTTTTTATGTCTTCCTCAATATCTTTCAAAAGTGATCTATAGTTTCTAGGATATAGGTCCTTTACGTCTCTGGTTAAGTTAATTCCAAGGTAACGCATGGTTTTTGGTGTTATTGTAAATGGGATGGATTCCCTAATTTCTCTTTCTTCAGTCTCGTTATTCGTGTATAGAAATGCAACTGATTTCTGGGCATTGATTTTGTATCCTGCCACCTTACTGAATTGTTCTATAACTTCTAATAGTTTGGGAGTGGATTCCTTTGGGTTTTCCATATAGAGTATCATGTCATCTGCAAAGAGAGACAGTTTGACTTCTTCTTTGCCGATTTGGATACCTTTGATCCCTTTTTGTCTTCTGATTGCTGTTGCAAGGACTTCTAGTACTATGTTGAATAATAGTGGCGAGAGTGGGCATCCTTGTCGTGTTCCTGATCTTAAGGGAAAGGCTTCCAGCTTTTCCCCATTGAGAATAATGCTTGCAGTAGGCTTTTCATAGATGGCTTTTATGAGATTGAGAAATGTACCCTCTATTCCTACACTCTGAAGGGTTTTAATCAGGAAAGGATGCTGTATTTTGTCAAATGCTTTTTCTGCATCAATTGAGAGGATCATATGGTTCTTGAGTCTTTTCTTGTTGATATGATGTATCACATTGATTGATTTGCGAGTGTTGAACCATGCTTGCATCCCAGGTATGAATCCCACTTGGTCATGATGGATAATCCTTTTAATGTACTGTTGGATTCTATTAGCAAGGATCTTGTTGAGGATTTTGGCATCCATATTCATTAGAGAAATCGGTCTGTAATTCTCCTTTTTGAGGGGGTCTTTGCCTGGTTTGGGGATCAAGGTAATATTAGCCTCATAGAATGAGTTTGGTAGCTTTCCTTCTGTTTCTATTTTTTGAAATAGCTTTAGGAGAATAGGTATTATTTCTTCTTTGAATGTTTGGTAGAATTCCCCAGGAAAACCGTCTGGGCCTGGAGTTTTATTATTTGGAAGGTTGTTTATCACTGACTCAATTTCTTCATAGTTAATTGGCCTATTTAAGAAATCTATTTCTTCCTGTTTCTGTCTTGGTATTTTAGAGGTTTCCAGGAAGGCCTCCATCTCTTCCAGATTGCTTAGTTTTTTGGCATATAGCTGTTGATAAAAGTTTCTAATAATCCTTGCAATTTCAATGGTGCTGGTCGTGACCTCTCCCTTTTCAGTNCCAGGTATGAATCCCACTTGGTCATGATGGATAATCCTTTTAATGTACTGTTGGATTCTATTAGCAAGGATCTTGTTGAGGATTTTGGCATCCATATTCATTAGAGAAATCGGTCTGTAATTCTCCTTTTTGAGGGGGTCTTTGCCTGGTTTGGGGATCAAGGTAATATTAGCCTCATAGAATGAGTTTGGTAGCTTTCCTTCTGTTTCTATTTTTTGAAATAGCTTTAGGAGAATAGGTATTATTTCTTCTTTGAATGTTTGGTAGAATTCCCCAGGAAAACCGTCTGGGCCTGGAGTTTTATTATTTGGAAGGTTGTTTATCACTGACTCAATTTCTTCATAGTTAATTGGCCTATTTAAGAAATCTATTTCTTCCTGTTTCAGTCTTGGTAGTTTATAGGTTTCCAGGAAGGCCTCCATCTCTTCCAGATTGCTTAGTTTTTTGGCATATAGCTGTTGATAAAAATTTCTAATAATCCTTCCAATTTCAATGTTGTTGGTCATGACCTCTCCCTTTTCAATCATAATTTTAATAATTTCGGTCCTTTCTCTTTTTTCTTTGGATCAGCCTTTCCAGTGGTCTGCCAATTTTATGGATTCTCTCAAAGAATCAGCTTCTAGTCCTGTTGATTTGCTCTACTGTACTTCAATTTGTTAATTCATTGATTTCTGCTCTAATCTTGGTCAACTCCTTCCTTGTCAGTGGGTTAGGCCTGTCCCTCTGTTGCTGTTCCAGTTTCTTGAGGTGAGAATATAGAAACTGCATTTTAGATTTTTCTATTCTTTTGAGTGAGGCTTGGATGGCTATGTATTTCCCCCTTAGGACTGCCTTTGCAGTATCCCATAGGTTTTGGACCGTTGTGTATTCATTCTCGTTGGTCTCCATAAATTGTTTAATTTGTTTTTTGATTTCCTGGTTTATCGAGTCANCGTGAGAATATAGAAACTGCATTTTGGATTTTTCTATTCTTTGATTGAGGCTTGGATGGCTATGTATTTCCCCCTTAGGACTGCCTTTGCAGTATCCCATAGGTTTTGGACCGTTGTGTATTCATTCTCGTTGGTCTCCATAAATTGTTTAATTTGTTTTTTGATTTCCTGGTTTATCGAGTCATTCTTGAGCAGGATGGTTCTTAGCCTCCAAGTGTTTGAGTTTCTTCCAGGTTTTTCCTTGTGGTTGAGTTCCAATTTCAGAGCGTTGTGGTCTGAGAATATGCAGGGGATAATTTCAATCTTTTGGTATTGGCTGAGACCTGTTTTGTGTCCCAGAGCATGATCTATTCTTGAGAATGTTCCATGGGCATTTGAATAGAATGAGTATTCTTTGGTTCTGGGGTGTAGTGTTCTATATATATCTACGAGGTCCAACTCATCGAGTATGGCATAAAAAGCCTTTGATTCTTTGCTTAGATTTTGCCAGGTTGTTCTGTTTATTTCTGATTGTGGGGTGTTGAGGTCCCCTACTATTAATGTGTTTTTATCTATATGTCTCTCCATTCTCGTTAAGAGTAGGCTTGTGTATCTTGCTGCTCCCTGTTGGGGGCATATATATTTATAATTGTCATATCCACTTGTTGAATACCTCCTTTAAGAATAATATAATGCCCTTCTGTGTCTCTCTCTATGGCCTCTAGTTTAAAATCCAGTCTATCTGATATGAGAATTGCTACTCCAGCTTTCTTTTGAGGTCCATTTGCGTGGAAGATGGTACTCCATCCCCTTACTCTAAGTCTGAATGCATCTTTGGGTTCAAAATGAGTCTCTTGTAGACAGCAAATGGATGGGTCATGTCTTTTTATCCAATCTGCAACCCTGTGGCGTTTTATGGNAGTTTTAACCGTGAACCTTGAGACTGCATACTGAGAGATATGATTTTAATGATGCCATGTTGCCAGTAAAGTCTTTGTTTGTATCAGTTGTGACTTTCTGCTCTGTATCACTCTTGGGGCCTTTTTACCTTTATAGAGCCCCCCTTAATATCTCCTGTAGGGCTGGTTTCGTGGTTACGAAATTGGTTAATGATTGGCGATTTTGGAACGTCTTTATTTCTCCATCAATTCTGAATGACAGCTTTGCTGGATAAAGGATCCTTGGCTGCATGTTTTTCTCTGAAAGAGCTTTAAAAATGCCCCCCCAAGCCTTTCTCTCATTCCAGGTCTCTGTAGACAGGTCTGACGTAATCCTGATACCTTTGCCTTGGTACGTGAGAAATTTCTTTGCCCTGGCCGCTTTCAATACTGTATCCTTGGATCTAATATTTGCGAATTGCACTATGACATGCCNTTGCTCCGTATCACTCTTGGGGCCTTTTTACCTTTATAGAGCCCCCCTTAATATCTCCTGTAGGGCTGTTTTCGTGGTTACGAAATTGGTTAATGATTGGCGATTTTGGAACGTNTATTCTGGAACTTCTTCATTTCTCCATCAATTCTGAATGACAGCTTTGCTCGATAAAGGATACTTGGCTGTATGTTTTTCTCTGAAAGAAGTTTAAAAATGCCCCCCCAAGCTCTTCTCTCATTCCAGGTCTCTGTAGACAGGTCTGTCGTAATCCTGATACCTTTGCCTTGGTACGTCAGAAATTTCTTTCCCCTGACTCGGTGGCTCCCTCCCCCTTCTGTTTAGCTTCTGATACCTGTGCGTGGTTTCACGGCTCCCCGCTTCATACCTCGATACTCAGCGCTGGAGATGTTCATTTGTAGAGATGCAGATGTATCTTCCTGCGTCTCAGGCTGATTCCGTGGATATTCCTGCTGGTCTGGTACCTATCCAGCTCAACTCAGGGGACCGGCTGAAAAAGGTGTCGCCTATTCCTCCCTACCCTCCCTTTCTTTATCCCTTTCATCTCCTACCAATCTTCCTAGGTCTTATGTTCCATTGATGATAAAACCATATGATAATTGTCTCTCTCCGCTTGACTTATTTCACTTAGCATTATCTCCTCCAGTGGCGTCCATGTTGCAGCAAATCTTGAGAAATTGTTCTTTTTGATACCTGAGTAATAGCCATTGTATATATGGACCACATCTTCTTACTCCACATCTGTTGAAGGGCATCTCGGCTCCTTCCACGATTTAGCTATTATGGACAATGCTGCTATGAACATTGGGGTGCATGTGGCCCTTCTCTTCACTACACTTGTATCTTTGGGGTAAACACCCAGTAGTGCAATGCCTGGATCATAGGGTAGTTCAATTTTTAAAAATTTATTCTGTTAGTCAGCATACAGTACATCCCTGGTTTTTGATGTAAAGTTCGATGATTCATTAGCTTCCTATAACAGCCAGTGCACAATACAATACGTGCCCTCCTTACTACGCATCACCATCCTATCCCATTCCCCACCCCTCCCCTCTGAAGCACCCAGTTTGTTTCTCAGAGGGTAACTCAATTTTTAACTTTTAAAGGGACCTCCACACTGTTTTCCAGAGAGGATGTACCAACTTGCATTCCCACCAACAATGTAGGAAGGATCCCCTTTCTCCACATCCTCTCCAGCAATTGTTGTTTCATGCCTTGTCAATTTTTGCCATTCTAACTGGCATAAGGTGGTATCTCTGTGTGGTTTTGATTTGAAATTCCCTGATGGCTAATGATTTTGAACATTTTTTCATGTGTCTGTTAGCCATTTGTATGTCATCATTGGAAAAGTGTCTATTCATATCTTCTGCCCATTTTATGTTTTATTTGTTTCTCGTGTATTGAGTTTGAGAAGTTCTTTGTAGATCTTGTATACCAGTCTTTTATCTGTAGTGTCATTTGTAAATATATTCTCTCATTCCGTGGGCTGCCTCTGAGTTTTTTTGACTCTTTCCTTGGCTGTGCAGAAGCTTTTGATCTTGATGAAGGCCCACAGGTTCATTTGATCATTTGTTTCTCTTCCCTTTGGAGAAGTGTCATGAAAAAGGTTGCTGTGGCTGATGTCATAGAGGTTGCTGCCAGTGATCTCCTCTAGGATTTTGATGGATTCCTGTCTCACATTGAGGTCTTTCATCCATCTGGAGTTTATCTTTGTGTATCATGTGAGAGAGCTGTCAAGATTCATTATTTTCCATGAAGCTGTCCAATTTTACCAGGACCATTTATTAAATAGACTGTCTTTTTTCCACTGGATGTTTTTTCCTGCTTTATCTAAGATTAGTTGCCCAAAGAGCCGTTGGTCCATTTCTGGGTTCTCTATTTTATTCCATTGGTCTATGTGTCTGTTTTTTTTTTTTTTTGCCAGTACCATGCTGTCTTTGAGATCACAGCTTTGTAGTACAACTTGAAATTTGGCATTGTGATGCCCCCAGCTTTGTTTTTCCTTTTCATCACTTCCTTGGCTATTCATGGCCTTTTTTTAAAGATTTTATTTATTTATTTGACAGAGACAGCCAGCGAGAGAGGGAACACAAGCAGGGGAAGTGGGAGAGGAAGAAGCAGGCTCATAGTGGAGGAGCCTGATGTGGGGCTCGATCCCATAATGCCGGGATCACACCCTGGGCCGAAGGCAGACGCTTATCCCCTTTGCAACCCAGGCGCCCCTCATGGCCTTTTCTGATTCCACACAAATTTAAGGTCTGTTTGTTCCATTAACTTATTCTTGATGACATTCCTTAACACAGGTGTGGGTAGAATACTCTTTTTACCCCATTTTTTAAATTTGAGTTTACTTGACACAATGTTAGATTCAAGTGTACAACAGTGATTGAACCTCTCTATACATTACAATACGCTCACCACAAGTGTAGTTATCACCTATTACCGTACAATGCTTTTACAATGTCATTGACTATATTCCTATGCTAATTCTTTTTTTCAAATGACTTATTCGTTCTAAAACTGAAACCCTGTAAACTAAAGACTGTAGTTAGAGATACAGAAGGACACTATATTATTCTTAATGTATGTATCCAACAAGTGGATAAGACAATTATAAATATCTACGCCCCCAACAGGGAAGCAGCAAGATACACAAACCAACTCTTTTTTTTTATTTTATTATATTATGTTAATCACCATACAGTACATCCCCAGATTCCGATGTAAAGTTTGATGCTTCATTAGTTGCGTATAACACCCAGTACAAGCCAACTCTTAACCAGAATAAAGAGACATATAGATAAAAATATGTTAATAGTAGGGGACTGCAACACTCCACTATCATCAAAAGATCACCTAAGCTCAATTCAACAAAGAAACAAGAGCTTTGATTGCCATACTAGACCAGATGGACCTCATAGATATATATAGAACACCACACCCCAGAACCAAAGAATACTCATTCTATTCGAATGCACATGGAACATTCTCCAGAATAGATCATGTTCTGATCACAAAACAGGACTCAACTGATACCAAAAGACTGAAATTATTCCCTGCATACTCTCAGACCACAATGCTTTGAAATTGGAACTCAATCACAACGAACAATTTGGAAGAAACTCGAACACTTGGAAACTATGAGCCATCCTGCTCAAGAATGATTCGATAAGCGAGGAAATAAAAAATCAGTTTACACAATTTATGGAGAACAATGAGAATGAAAACACAAGGGTCCAAACCTATGGGACACTGCAAAGGCAGCCCTAAGGGGAAAATACATAGCCATTGAAGCCTCACTCAAAAATTAGAAAAATCTAAAATGCAGTTTTTATATTCTCACCTCAAGAAGCTAGAACAGCAACAGAAGAACAGGTCTAACCCATGCACAAGAAAGCAGTTCATTAAGATTAGAGCAGAGATTGATGTATTAGAAATCAGGAGCATGGTAGAGCAGATCGACAGAACTAGAAGCTGGTTCTT
The DNA here is from genome assembly GCF_002007445.2 of Ailuropoda melanoleuca. NCBI lineage: Eukaryota > Metazoa > Chordata > Mammalia > Carnivora > Ursidae > Ailuropoda > Ailuropoda melanoleuca. The sequence goes on along the minus strand of NW_023254986.1, from coordinate 48,657 downwards.
TGAATGAATAAGTTAAAATTGTAAGCCACTGGGAAGACTTATCCAAAAATAGAGAAAGGACCCAAATTAATAAAATTATGAATGAAAAGGGAGAGGTCACAACCAACACTAATGAAATAGGAAGGATACTTAGAAACATTTATCAACAGCTTTATGCCAATTAATTAAGCAATCTGGAAGAGATGGATGCCTTCCTGGAAACCTATACACTACCAAGACTGAAAGAGGAAGAAATTGATTTTTTAAACTGACCAATTAATTATGAAGATTGAGGCAGTGATTAAAAACCTTCCAAAAAAACAAAACTCCAGGGCCTGATGGATTCCCTGGGGAGAACCAAACATTCAAAGATGAATTAATACCGATTCTCCTAAAGCTGTTTCAAAAATAGAAACAGAAGGAAAACTACCAAACTCATTCTATGAGGCCAATAATACCTTGATCCCCAAAGCAGGCAAAGACCCCATCAAAAAGGTGAATTGCAGACTGATATCCCTAATGAATATGGACATCAAAATTCTCAACAAGATCCTTGCCAGTAGGACCCAAGAGTACATTAAAAGAATTATCCATCACGACCAAGTGGGATTCATCCAGGGATGCAAGGGTGATTCAACATTTGCAAATCTAACAGTGTGATACATCATATCAACAAGAAAAAAGCCAAAAATCATACGATCCTCTCAATAGATGCAGAAAAAGCATTTGACAAAATACAGCATCCTTTCCTGAATGGAGCATGAGAGACTAGGGAGTATGAGAAACAAACTGAGGGCTTCAGAGGGGAAGGGGGTAGGGGAATGGGATAGACTGGTGATGGGTAGTAAGGAGGGCACACATTGCATGGTGCACTGGTTGTTATACACAACTAATGAATCATCGAACTTTACATCAGAAACCAGGGATGTACTGTATGGTGACTAACATAATATAATTAAAAAAAATTTTTAAAAAAACCCTTCAGAGTGTAGGGAAAGAGGGTGCATTCCTCAATCTCATAAAAGCCATCTATGAAAGGCTACAGCAAATATCATTCTCAATGTGGAAGAGCTGGAAGCCTTTACCTTGAGATTAGGAACACGACGAGGATGCCCACTCTCACCACTATTATTCAACATAGTACTAGAAGTCCTTGCAACAGCAATCAGACAACAAAATGGGATAAAAGGTATCCAAATAGGCAACAACGAAATCAAACTGTCTCTCTTCGCAGATGACATGATACTCTATATGGAAAACCCAAAGGAATCCACTCCCAAACTATTAGAAGTTATAGAACAATTCAGTAAGGTGGCAGGATACAAAATCAATGCCCAGAAATCAGTTGCATTTCTATACACGAATAACGAGACTGAAGAAAGAGAAATTAGGGAATCCATCCCATTTACAATAACACCAAAAACCATGCGTTACCTTGGAATTAACTTAACCAGAGACGTAAAGGACCTATATCCTANTATCTATATTATAGAAACTACAATCACTCTTGAAAGACAACGAAGAAGACACAAAAAGATGGGAAAATATTCCATGCTCACGGATCGGAGGAAGTAACATAGTTAAAATGTCCATGCTACCCAGAGTGATCTACACTTTCAATGCTATCCCCATTAAAATACCGAGGGCATTTTTCAAAGAACTGGGAGAAATAGTCCTTAAATTTATATGGAACCAGAAAATGCCCTGAATCGCCAAGGAACTGTTGAAAAGGAAAAACAAAGCTGGGGGCATCACAATGCCGGATTTCGAGCTGTACTACAAAGCTGTGATCACAAAGACAGCATGGTACTGGCACAAAAACAGACACATCGACCAATGGAACAGAATAGAGAACCCAGAAATGGACCCTCGGCTCTTTGGGCAAGTAATCTTTGACAAAGCAGGATCAACCACCCGGTGGAAAAAAGACAGTCTCTTCAATAAATGGTGCTGGAAAAATTGGACAGCTACATGCAAAAGAATGAAACTTGACCACTCTCTCACACCATACACAAAAATAAACTCNAAACTCTCTCACACCATACACAAAGATAAACTCCAAATGGATCAAAGACACCGATGTGAGACAGGAATCCATCAAAATCCTAGAGGAGAGCATAGGCAGCAACCTCTATGACATCGGCTAAAGCAACCTTTTTCATGACACATCTCCAAAGCAAGAGAAACAAAAGATAAAATGAACTTGTGGGACTTCAATCAGGATAAAGAGCTTCTGCACAGCCAAGGAAACAGTCAAAAAAACTAAGAGACAGCCCACGGAATGGGAGAATATATTTGCAAAGGACACCACAGATAAAGGACTGGTATCCAAGATCTACAAAGAACTTCTCAAACTCAATACACGAGAAACAAATNGAGCTCAATACGCCAGAAACAAATTAACAAATCATAAAAACGACAAAGATATGAACAGACACTTTTCCAATGAAGACATACAAATCGCTAACTAACACGTGAAAAAATGCTCAAAATCATTAGCCATCACGGAAATTCAAATCAAAACCACACTAAGATACCGCCTTATGCCAGTTAAAATGCCAGAAATTGACAAGGCAAGAAACAACAATTGCTGCAGAGGATGTGGAGAAAGGGGATCCCTCCTACATTGTTGGTGGGAATGCAAGTTGGTGCATCCTCTCTGGAAAACAGTGTGGAGGTCCCTTAAAAAGTTAAAAATTAAGGTACCCTACAACCCAGCCATTGCACTACTGGTTATTTACCCCAAAGATACAGACGTAGTGAAATGAAGGGCACATGAACCCCAATGTTCATAGCAGCACTGTCGACAATAGCTAAGTCGTGGAGTGAGCCGAGATGCCCCTCAACAGTTGATTGCATTAAGAAGTTGTGGTCCATATATACAATGGAATATTACTCAACTATCAGAAACAAAGAGTTCTCCACATTTGCTCAACATGGACGGCACTGGAGAAGATAATGCTAAGTGAAATAAGTCAAGCAGAGAAAGGCAATTATCATATGATTTTTCTCATCTATGTTACATAAGAACTAGGAAGATCAGTAGGGGAAGAAAGGGATAAAGAAAGGGGGTAATCAGAGAGGGTAATGAAGCATAAGAGACTATGGACTCTGAGAAACAAACTGAGGGCTTCAGAGCGGAGGGGCGTTGGGGAATGGGATAGACTGATTATGCTTAGTAAGGAGGGCACGTAAGGCACTGTGCACTGGTGGATATACGCAACTGATGAATCATCGAACTTTACGTCTGAAACCAGGGATGTACCGTAGTGTGACTAACATAATATAATAAAAAAAATTTTAAAAAAAGAAAAAAAAGTATAGAGAACCCAAAAATGGACCCTCGGCTTTTTGGGCATCTAGTCTGACAAAGCGTGGAAAAACATCCAGTGGATAAAAGACAGTCTCTTCAATAAATGGTGCTGGGAAAATTAGACAGCTACGTGCAAAAGAATGGAACTTGACCACTCTCTCACACCATACACAAAGATAAACTCCAAATGGATGAAAGACCTCGATGTGAGACAGGAATCCATCAAAATCCTATAGGAGAGCATAAGCAGCAACTTCTACAATATCGGCCACAGCAAACTTGTTCATGACGCGTCTCCAAAGGCAAGAGAAAGAAATGATAAAATGAACTTGTGGGACTTCATCAAGATAAAAAGCTTCTGCACAGCCAAGGAAACAGTCAAGAAAACTCAGAGGTGGCCCACGGAATGGGAGAATATTTTTGCAAATGACACTACAGATAAAAGACTCGTATCCAAGATCTACAAAGAACTTCTCAAACTATATACACAAGAAACAAATAAACAAATCCTAAATTGGCCAGAAGATATGAACAGACAGTTTTCCAATGAAGACATACAAATCGTTAACAGACATATGTAAAAATGTTCAAAATCATTAGCCATCACGGAAATTCAAATCAAAACTGGGATACCACCTTACGCCAGTTAGAATGGCAAAAATTGACAAGGCAAGAATCAACAATTGTTGGAGAGGATGTGGAGAAAGGGGATCCCTCCTACATTGTTGGTGGGCATGCAATTTGGTACAGCCACTCTGGAAAACAGTGTGGAGGTCCCTTAAAAAGTTAAAAATTGAGGTACCCTATGACCCAACCATTGCACTACTGAGTGGGTATTTACCCCAAAGATACAGACGTAGTGAAGAGAAGGGCCATATGCACCCCAATGTTCATAGCAGCATTGTCCAGAATAGCTAAATCTTGGAAGGAACTGAGATGCTCTTCAACAGATGACTGGATTAAGAAGTTGTGGTCCATATATACAATGGAATATTTCTCAGCCATCAGAAAGAAAGAGTTCTCAACATTTGCTTCAACATGGATGGCACTGGAAGAGATAATGCTAAGTGAAATAAGTCAAGCAGAGAAAGACAATTATCACATGATTTCTCTCATCTATGAAACATAAGAACTAGGAAGATTTGTAGGAGAAGAAAGGAAGTAGAAAGGGGGGGTATACAGAAGGGGGAATGGATCATGAGAGACTATGGACTCTGGGAAACAATCTGAGGACTTCGGGGTGGGGGGGATTGGGATAGGCTGGTGATGGCACTTATTGCATGGTTCACTGGGTGTTATATGCAAGTAATGAATCGTGGAACTTTACATAAAAAAATAGGGATGTACTGTATGGGGACTAACATAATATAATAAAAAATATTATTATTTAAAAATCAAGAAAGTAATGATACAAGTTTTTGTCAGTACTTCAAAGTGCCCATGAGGAATCACCATAATTTCCTCCAGCAGACGGGCCCATACAGGTGATCTGAATGTTTGATTTCTTTTTGGCTAAAATAACTTAGAATACTAATAATTGGCTAGAATAATTAGAATACTAATTATTTCATTGGTAAAGAAAATCTAATCTTCTCATTAAGAAAGGAGTGAAAGCAAAGTAACTGCATAATAATAAATACGATTTTAGAGTTAAAAAAAATAAAACTTAAAGTCTGAATCTCTCACTCCTCTTTTACCCGTTCCCATACTAATGACAACCATTAATTTGCTTTCTGTATTTATAGGCCTGATTCTGCTTTTTGTTTGTTTTTAACATCATGTTTTGAGCATCCCTATTTAACAGAGCCATAGAAGTTTGATTTTCTCTCTTTGCCAAAATTTTCTGGCGTATTTAGATGGGGGCATATAAGCTTTGATCCTCATTGTGGACAGGGAGCCACCAGCTCTCATCTTGAAACCACTTCCCCAATTCCTCCTCATTTAAAAAGGGAGGAGTATTTATTCATAGCTTGTGTGTAATTCACCACCAATTCACATAAATTACCTTTACATTAATTAGCTGGTGAGGTCTTCATTCTTTCTCTTACAGAAAGCCATGATTCTATCACCATCCTATCGTCATTGCTACAAGTATCAAGAAATGTGAAGATTATAAAATTATTTGTGAGATAATGATGTAGTCTGCCACTGTTCCTTGGGTGCCAGAAGAAAGCATGAGTCTTCTGAGTCAGAGACAACGTGTAGTTCATTATTTGCAATAATAACAATTGCTTGAATATCAGCATTTTCACCCTAGAAAATGGAGCCCTGCTTCCCATAGAGTGATGCAAATTTGTCACATGACACCTAGAAGATAAGGTGGGTTGCACTACAATGGAGGAAACCTCAGTGTGGAAACTTCAGACTTTTATAATGAGGAGGAAGCACCCTTTCTGTTTGTTCTCAAAGGAGATAATATTTTATTGGAAAAAGCATTCCTGCCCTTTGCTCCAGAAGGAATCACTCTCTATCTTCCAAACATTCTTTTTTTTTAAGGATTTTATTTATTTATTTGACAGAGAGTGACAGCCAGTGAGAGAGGGAACACAAGCAGGGGGAGTGGGAAAGGAAGAAGTAGGCTCCCAGGGGAGGAGCCTGATGTGGGGCTCGATCCCAGAACGCTGGGATCATGCTCTGAGCTGAAGGCAGACACTTAACCACTGCGCTACCCAGACCCCCCTCTATCTTCCAAACATTCTAAATGAACTTGCTCTTTACTTCAGAGAGAGATACTGTCTTTAACTTCCAAAGCAGTTTCCCATTCAAACATCTCCCAAAAGATAGCTTTAATGGTTCTATCTTCAAGAAAGAACATGTTAATTGAAAGAAGGTTTCTCTAGAGTGTTGTTTCTTAGAGTTAGATGTATGGCACTTTCTTTATGTTTCCACACGTACATTAAAAAAAATAGCTTTAAAAAAAGAATAGTCAGTGTCTTGCTTGCAAAATGTACAAAAACATATAAGATACCTACAAAATTGCCTTCCCTCAATATACAAGAGTGAAATTGTTGGAACTATGCCATCCTGAAAATCACTAGATAATGGCAAATTACTCTCTAATTAAACACTCACTACAGCATATGGAATATGCCACTTTTTAAAATAATAATATTTTTTATTATATTATGTCACCATACAGTACATCCCTAGTTTTTGATGTAAAGTTCCATGATTCATCACTTGCATATAACACCCAGTGCCATGACACTTGTTTAATTGGTCAGTACGTATTTTCAAACTTCACATATGCTGCTGATATGATGTGTGTGAAAACATGTTATTTTAATTTCCATTTTTGTATTTGATGATGAGATTCATATAGTCAACAAATATGTATTAAGCACCTACTATATTTTAGGTACTCTTATAGGAATTTGAAATACATTGGTGAGTGTAAAGGAAGAAAAATCATGCACTTTCAAGGATTACATCCTGGTACAATATACATATTAACTAAGTAAATTAGATCGTATATTAGAAGATGACATATGTTATAGAAAAGACACAATAAGGTAATGGAGAGCAGATTAAGGTAATAAGGTAATATATGTTTATTGATCATGTGATCTCTTTGTGAATTGACTGTTCATATTTTTTGCCAAGTTTCCTATGGACTGTTTTTTTTTTAATTATTGAGTATATTTTTGTCATTTCATTCATTTTAACTATCAAAGTTTGTAGCTTAATCTCATTTTATTCTACTTTGCATATGATGGGTTTTGAAATTTTGCATATTTTTAAATGTACAATATGAAAATGAATAAAATGTATAGGAATATGAAAACATTGTATTTTTTTAAATAATCAAATATATTAAATTTTTCCAACAATACCTGTGGTGTTTTTTGTCTTGAAATCTTACCCATTTTCATACGAAAAAAATATAAACATCAACAATTTTTTTATATCTTAAGAGTTTTATAAGTGTCACTTTACCAATTGAAGTACTACTTTTTTTTCCACTTGGAATGTATTATCTGTGTAAAGGGTGATAAAGGGGTTTATTTTTTGACATATGACAAAAAAATTGTTGCAGCACCATTTTTGAATAAAAAGTCTTTTCATCATTCATCTGAAATGCCACTTCTATTATGATTCAAGTTTCCTACATGCAAAACTATTTCTAGGGCTTTCCACTGTTTTGTTAGTACCTTTAAACTCCCTTTTTCCTGAATGGTAGGAAAAGGAAGGGAAGAATGAAGGGGGGTTAAACAGAAGGGGGAATGAGCCACAAGAGACTATGGACTCTGGGAAACAAACTGAGGGTTTCAGAGGGGAGGGTGGTGGGGGGATGGGCTAGGCAGTGATGGGTATTAAGGAGGCACGTATTGCATGGAGCACTGGCTGTTACACGCAGACAATGAATCATGGAACACTACATCAAAAACAAATGATGTACTGTATGGTGACTAACATAACGTAATAAAAAATAGAAAAAACAAAACAAAACAAAAACTCTCTTTTTCCATATTGAACCCCAGACAAATTACTTTCCAGAGTTGGCAGAGAAATCCTGTTCAAATATGAGACAAATTATGTCATGCCTATGCTGAAAATACTCAGATGACTCCCCATCACACTCAACGTAAAAACCAAATTCCATTCTAGGACTTCTAAGGCTCTAAGCTATCAGCTTCTCTGCCAGATCACCTCTCTGCAAGGTGGGCTTGCCTTGTGTAATCCTTCAGGCAAACCATGTCAGGCCATGTTGGGTGGAGAGAATCAACTGGAATTNTCCCTAACTTCCAAGTAACTAATTTAAAAATAGAAAACAACAGAAACACCAGGATCAAACAAAACATGGCAGCTGGCTGAACCTGGCCCATGGGTGGCCTGCAGGTGTTTTGCTAGACTAAATGGTGTGATGGTGTGATGTATGAAAGAACGAAAACTAATCCCTGCACGGTGGGCTTGCCTTGTGTAATTCTTCAGGCAAACCATGTCAGGCCATGTTGGGTGGAGAGAATCAACTGGAATCCCACCCTTTTTACCACTTCTGGAAGCTCCCTGCCAACAGCTACACCCCCCACCCCACTATGCATGGAGTTAGGGAAGCCTGGGCAGTGGGGTCACCTTAACTCATTCTTTAAGAGCAGGGGTATATTTTAGTGAAGTGTGGGATGGGGAAAAAAGGCAGAGGGTNAACTAATCCCTGCACGGTGGGCTTGCCTTGTGTAATTCTTCAGGCAAACCATGTCAGGCCATGTTGGGTGGAGAGAATCAACTGGAATCCCACCCTTTTTACCACTTCTGGAAGCTCCCTGCCAACAGCTACACCCCCCACCCCACTATGCATGGAGTTAGGGAAGCCTGGGCAGTGGGGTCACCTTAACTCTTTCTTTGAGAGCAGGGATATATTTTAGTGAAGTGTGGGGTGCGGAAACCAGGCAGAGGGGCCTTGAAGGGACCTTCCGCAGCAGGACTGGGGAAAGGCAAGGAGGAGAAAAAGAGGACACAGACCCATGTGTTGGGGCACCATATCTCTGGGGGACTTTACTGGGGTTACTGCACCTTCTCCCCACCAACCACCGCCACTCTAAGTGGGATCATACAGTTGAAGGGGTTAGTTATACAAAGTCACAACTCCTAGCCCAACTGCCCCATGCCATCCATCTCACCCGGAAACAGAGCTACACAAACTTCCATCACAGCTTCTCTGTGTGCTTGGGGTGGGCAAGACTGGCCAGGATACCAGTACCTGTGAAGCGTCAGTAATTACCTGCTTTGTCGGGGTATAGCCTGAATGGGGCTTCCGGAGGCAGCAGACCTCCACTCAGTGAAGCACTGGGTGGAGCCACCTGTGGTTTCAGGCAGCTGCTGGGAGAAGCATGGACTGTCGAGTATACTCCCCATGTCCTGGAGAGAAACATTAGGCTCAGTCCTCTGATGTCCCTTCTCTATAGGGAGGCAAGGCATAGTCCAGTAGGCAAAAGAACAGTGAAGGGACTCCTGTACCTGTGTTCAGCAAGGTTCCTTTTTTTTTTTTTGGATAAAATACTTTCCAAACCCAAGGTGGCACTTCTCTTAAGTCTTGAGCACACTGCTGACCCATTCCCCACAAGAACCGTTTATCCAGTGTAGGGGGAATGAACCAAGAACTTCAGGTCCAAGATTTGCTGCACCTGGGTCCTCTGGGAAAAGTGAGGAGGCTGCTCACAGCTCCCTGCTCATGGAGTGTCAGGTCAGTGTGTTTAGGCTGAGGCTTGGGGTTCTACTCGGCAGGTGTGGCATGAGCTCCCTGAAGTAAGGTAAACCTTTTAGGTATAAAGTTGGCTCCTGCTTGACTCTCGCGTCATCCCTGTCAAAATGCCATTCTAGCGAACTTCCGATTCATTTGGTTCTTTGACAGCTGTCACATCCTTTCTGCACAGAGCCAGGGAGAACAATCTGGATACTGCCAGAAGTATCCCACTTTTTCCTGGCCTCCCCATCTCTCATGGGCCCCACTCGCCACACCTCCTTTTCTGTGTTCTCACTTCTCCTGTCAGTCTTTCTCCTTGGAATTCTTTCCTCCTCAGTGTTCCTCCCCTTCTGGCTCCTTACTCATGTATAGACCCTCCCTTTGAGTATCCTTTAGCCCCCCTCCAGATTCCTGCCAACTTCTTTCTCCCCCCTTGCTCTGGACCCCTTCAATGCTTCTTTGTGCCCCTCTCTTCTCAAGGTATTCTGTTTTCCTCCAAGCCCCAAGATCTCACTATCCCTCTGTTATTCTCCACCCAGTCCCAGTGGGTTGCCTCTCTCCTTAGGTCATCCCTCCTCCAGGAAGCCTCTCCATTTTTGGCCCTGCCCCACCTCTTCCTAGCAGTCACTTCCCCCTCCCCCCAGAGCCCATCTCTAGTTCCTTCTCCTCGCCCCTCTCTAGACTAGACCAGCTAATTCCTATTCCATTTTTAGATGACTAATCATGATACTAGCCTATGTTTATCCATAGCCTGAATTTACAGCTATTCCTTCCTTTCATGGCCCATCCACCAAACATACCCAATCTTTTCAATGAGACAAATTCCTTACACACAGTATGTCATGTCCATATACACTTGTATTTTTCAAAACAAATAACAGTTATGCTGGTTAAGATGTTGTGTTAAAAGGGATTCTTAAGTTTAAACGCACTGAAAAGTAACATTTTTGTTTGTATCCAAAACAGACATTTGCCTGCACAAATGTGGTAAAATTTACCCTAACAGTTAGGACTTTTTCACCAAATCATAGACATAGATATGGAAATCATCATTAAACTTGATGAAATACACAGAGGGTTTGGCTTTGACTTGGTGAATGACCTTGCGTGTCCTTTTGGAGCCATCTTCTTTGGTATATTCCACATGTTTACCTATCAGGCCATCTATAACTCCTTCTGGCTCCCTCTCTGCTGGGGGAGACTCACTGGACTCTGGCATGATACGGAGGTCTCCTTCTCTGTAATCATCTAGAAGCTGGTACATGTATAAAACAGGATCCTTCTCATAGGTAATATAAAACCAGGCTTTCATGATAGGTGCTTGGGCCAAGACCATTCCCCTCCATTCATCCTTAGAACCATGCTCACCCTCAAACATATGTTCCACAGCTTTACCAATTATGGTGTTTGCAAGGTGCACATCTCTGACTTGAGAAAATGGCACCTTATCAGGAAGGATTTTAAGCTTTAAAATCCTTTCATCTCTGTGAAGTTCCAGTCCATAGACACAGTCAATTCCATCATATTTGACCAGGTAAAGAGAGGGATTGATAGGCACCTGATCCAGAACGGTTCCTTTCCACTGGGTGATGGGCTCATTGTCTTCTTTCCATCCATGTGAAATTCTGCAGCCCACGATGTTCCTTCGGGGCTGTGATGAAGGTCTGCCTCTCTGTTTCTTTTGACAGTTCTTTTTCTTCCTTATATTTGCAGATCCAATGTGATGATCATCAGTTTCCCTGGTTTGCTGCCCTGCAGCTGCCTTTTTGTGAAGGGTCTTCATACCTGCAGGAGGCGGAAAGAAACTAGGGAGAAATATTTGCTGTATTATAGTGTGAGCTTTTCCCCTCTGCATTGTAAATTCCCTTGGCACCAGGTACATTCTGCCCAAGTTATTCAGATGTGTTCAGCAGGAATACTGGATATGAAGACACTATTTCATGTTTGCCTTCGGTGCCCTCCCCCTCCCAAGGCTTCTTCGGCTGTGTGGGCTGTGTGCAGGATTAGAGAGGAGGTGGTTGTGGTTGTAGTGCATTGAGTCCCCAGATAGAGAGAGCAGGCTCTTTTGCATAATGCCTGATCCTCTGTTTGCATCCTAGAGCCCTCACACCAAGCACAAATATTTACCATGTCTTAGCCCCCACCCTATTACTCCATTTCTACTAATGTTGTAACTCCCATTGCCCTCTTCGTTGCCACGTATTCTTCATCCCTTTTGCCTCCCATCCCCATGCTTGGTGTTCATCTCTCCGCGTTTCTTCCTGGTCATCCACGTATTCCTGCTGAGTGCCTACAGCAAATGTATTCTCATGCCTGGCAACCTTTGTACATCATCCAGGTGCTCTTTAGCTCCCCCCAACGCACCACCACAGTCCCCAAATTACCCATCTTAGTCTCCCTCATCACCCATCGGGGTACCGACCCCAATTTTCCCGCCGGGCACCCACCAACCGCCACCCTCCAGTTTTCTAGTCCAGTGCCCACCTCCCCACGTCCGGGGATCTCGGGCCTCAGGTGCCCAAATGGGACACCTTGCCGTGCTGCCTCCGCTGTGAGCCTGTGGCGAAAGAGGATCAGCAGGCGATAAGTTGGGTGTTTGCAGGAGCTGAGAGGGGAGGATCCGTAAGCAGGAAGCGTGTGTTGGAAAGCAGTGAGGAAGGTGAAGCGGATTGATGCGGTGTCCCCAGCACTAGGCTCACGGGCCCTCTGCCTCACTGTTGGCGGCAGCCGCTCTGCCACATCTGGCTCCCACCAGCCTCTGCCGCCGCCGCAGTCTCCTCCCTCTTCCCGTAGCGCAGCTTCCTGCCAGGAGTGAGGCCTCCCCTTCCTGCCAAACACCGCGCTTCCCCACCCCATCCCCAAGACTCACACCCACCACTGCGTTGGACCTGGGAGGCTCTCCTTGGCTCCCAGGTCCGCCCCCTTCAAAAGTAGGGAGCCTCTGCGCCCACAACCCCCCGCCCCCGGCCCCCCCTTCAGTTCAGGGCCCCCAGTTTTCTCACCACAGCCCCCACCTCAGTGCCCTTGCCCCATTTGCTTTCCATCTTCCATGAATCTGCCCTTCCTTTTCCCCGTGCCCTTCTGGAGTTCTTCATATACAGAAATCTGCTTTTCCTGTCATTAAAAAGGATTTGAGATAGGTCGAGAGAACCGCGCCTCAATCTGCCGTCATGACCCAATATGTATACAATTTTTAGTGTGTGATCATTACCAGACTTTACAGCTTGAAGATATTTTCCCGTTTTCCTCTCTTTTTAAATTCTTCCAGTGATTACAGAAGTGCACAGTGTGGACATTGTGTAAAATTCAGAGAATTCATTTGGATAAAACAATCCACCTTAAATCCACTTCTCATTCCCCAAGTTTTGTAGCAAAATATTAACACTCTTTATTTCCTTCATTTTTTTCCTAATTTCTTAGAAATCTGAGATCAGTTTGCAAAGTCAATCATTAAAATTCTTTGTAAAATCATTTTAATGACATTTGAAAATACAATGTATATAGCAATATTAGAAATACTAAATACTCTCTATTCAAAATTAATTTTACTTATTTTTATTGGAATATTTAAATGTAGAAATAAACTATTACCAATAAAATATAATTTGCTTTTATCCTTAGCCTTTACTCTATTCCTTTCCCCTCTCTAATGCTAATAATCATCATCCAATTTTTGTGTACCCTAACAATCTTTAGATACATATAAGTATAGATTTAAATATACTATGTATTATAAATCTTATATATATTTAATATATAAATATGTAATAAATATGGTATATACATTTATGAATGGGTACTATGCACTTTCTGTCTCATATTTGTTTTTTAAATGTACTGTGGGAAGAAAAATAATAGTTCTTTTTCTGACATTTCTTGGAGATGGCTATGAGTCGTTATGACTCAGGTGTGTATAGTGTGCAACTCATAAGAATATGATGGCTCTACACTTTATAAAACTAACCAATCATGTACTTGGTTACAGCCTTTAGGACATCTTTTTTTTTAACTACATAAATTCATTCTTACAGTTATTCAAGAAAATGTTCTTTTTTTCTTAATGGTTACATTGTCAGCAAGTCTGAAATAAAACTCTGATATGTCTCATAATCTAACTTAGCTGAACTTTATTTTAAACTTTATTTTAAATAGTATGTATACTATTTTTCTGCAGCTTGTTTTGCTACTCAATATTTATTTTTTATTTTGAAATATTTGTTTTTTAAATTTATGTTATGTCTATAAAATTCTCTGTTGCTTTTAAACTCTATTGCAGAATATACATATATAGTGATATATGACAATTACTTATAAAGTTTTCCAAAGTAGCTTTATCGTTTTGCTTTCCTACCGGTATGTAAAAGAGTTTGATTTGCTCTGAATCCTCCTCAGCATTTGGTATTGTCACAATTTTTTTTTATTAGCCACACTCATTGATGTACAATAATCAGTTGCCTTGTGGCCTTAATTTGTATTTCCTTAATGATTAATGATGCTGAACATCTTTTCATAAGCATATTTGTCATCTGTATATTTTCTTTGTTAAAGTGTCTTTTCTGAATATTTGCCTTAAAAAAAAACTGGGTCCATGCTTTCTTATTCTAGAGTTTTTGAGGGTTTTATCTATATGATTTGTAAATATTTCTCTTTGTGGCTTGTCCTTTTAGATTTTTAACCATATTCTTCACAAAGCAAGAGTTTTTAATTGTGATGAAATGCCATTATTATTATTGTTTTTTTTTTATTTTATGTATTCTGCTGTGGGTTCTATATCCGAAGCTCTTTGCCAAACCAACATAGATTTTCTCTAATGCTTTCTTCTGTAAATTTTAGAATTTTACACTTTACATTTAGGTCTACAACCCACTTTGAGTTAACTCTAAGGTATGCTGTTGTGTTGAAATTTGTTTCTTTGCATATAATTGTCTAGCTTTCTGATACCGTTTGTTTAAAAGTCTATCCTTTCATCTTTGAATTCCTTTGCTCCTTTGTCCAAAATCAGTTGACTACATTTGTGTACATCTATTTTGGCCCTTTCTATATTGTTCCACTGAACAAGTGGTCTATCTTTTTACCAAAACCCACTCCTTTTTTTCCAGCTTTATTGATATATGGTTGACTAAAACATGATATATATTTGGGTTATACAACATGATTTTTAAAAGGTATGCAATATGATATTTTAATATATGTATATATTGTGAAAGGATTACTGCAATCAAGTCAATTAACACATTCATCACCTCACATACATTCCTTTTTTTGGGTAATAACCCACTTTCTTAATTACAGAGCTTTAGAATAAGTCTAGAAGTTAGTGTGACTCTTCCGATGTTCTTCTCTTTTCTAATCTTTCAATATACTTCTCTGGCTCTTCTATTTACCTTGACTTTATGAACATATTTTAGAATGAGCTTGTTGATATACACAAAACTCTTGATGGATTTTGTTCAGTCTGTAGATCAGACTGGGAAGAACTGATGTCCCAATGCTATTAGTATTTTAATTAATCATCAAGTTATATCTCCCCATTTACGTAGTTTTTTTTTTATTTCTTTCATCAGTGTTTTGTTTTTTTCTGCACACAGATCCTGCACATATTTTATTAGATTTATTCTTAAGTACCACATTTTTGGTGCTAATATGAATGTAATTTTTAATAATTTCATATCTAATTGTTTAGTATCAGTCTATAGAGATGTCATTAACTGTTGTATATTGGCTCTATACCCTGAAACTTGTTAAACTCATTTATTAGCTTTAGGAGTTTTTTGCAGATGGTTTGGGATTTTCTAGATAGACAATCATATGGTCTGTGAACAGAGACAGTTTTTTTTTTTTGAGAGTTTTATTTTTTACTTACAAATATATAGGCCTTTTTGAGGAGTCTTCTATAATCAATTTCCCTTTTTCTCTTTTGATTTTATTGCTATTGTTTATGTGAGTATAAAATATCTTAAATGGAGACAATAAAATTATGACTTTTAAGATAGCATTTTATAAAAAGTACATTATATACATGAGAATCATAGGATTGGAAAGAATTTCAGAAGTCAAGTTGTCAAACCACACTTCTGCCCATCTTTAGCCACTTTCTAGCTATGTTCAGTTCCAGTTGGAGCTGATGACAATGGACAAGTTAGAACTTTTCCTTCCTTCAGGGTAAAATCACCTGACTTAGGAGGTACAAGGTCCCCATTGAGGCCCAACCCACCACTGTTACACTTGACCTTTCTTGGGCTATTTCCTCTTACCACTGCCACCTAGCAGAAGTACTGTGAGACAAAGTTATAGGATCTACCTGTCATTCCAGGAACTGCTTCAAGAAACAAGGCAAGAAAGTGGGGAATGCAAGAGCTGTCAGCAGCACCTCTTGCCCTAGATTTCTCTCTGCTATTCTTCACATCCTCATTGTCATTTTCCTCATCTCCACCATCATTATTGCCTTTATTTCTTACCCCAACTTTTCACTTTCTCTCTCTCTCTCTCTGCACTTTAGATTTTCTTTTCTTTTACTTTCCCCTCCCATTAACCTGGTTTGGACTTCCAGTATGATGCTGAAATGTGGAGGTGAGAGAGGTTATTCTTACTATTTTTAAATATTCAGTCTTTTTTTCTTAATATTTTTTATTATATTATGTTAGTCACCATAGAGTACATCCCTGGTTTTTGATGTAAAGTTCGACATTTCATCAGTTGTGTATTGGATTTTTTTTAGCCAAGTTTCTATTTTAGCTTTCTCTTCTACTAACCAATCCTCCATTTTTCTTTTTTTTTTTTTTTTAAAAGATTTTATTTATTTATTCGACAGAGGTAGAGACAGCCAGCGAGAGAGGGAACACAAGCAGGGGGAGTGGGAGAGGAAGAAGCAGGCTCATAGCAGAGGAGCCTGATGTGGGGCTCGATCCCACAACGCCGGGATCACGCCCTGAGCCGAAGGCAGACGCTTAACCGCTGTGCCACCCAGGCGCCCCAATCCTCCATTTTTCTGATACGTTCTTCTGCCTCATTCACCCTGGCCGTCAGAGCATTTAATTTTGACTGCATTTGATTCATAGAATTTTCAATTTCTGCCAAATTCCCTCTCATTTCCGCCCTTAGAGATTCTATATTGTCATTAATATTTTCGTTAATATTTTTTTCAAGTCTGCAGATCATCTTGACGATTGTTACTCTGAACTCCATTTCTGATAATTTGGTTATATCCATATCCATTAGTTCTGTGACAGAGGCCACAGACTCATTGTCTTTTCTTTGCTGGGGGGGATTTCTCCTTCTCGTCATTCTGATGAGGAGAGATTGTGGGGTTGTCCAGAGCCCAAATCATTGACCGGGACCCAGGCAGTGTGCACTTGTTTTATAGGGGCCTTAGGGATGTGGGCTTCTTGATTTTTCAGCCTGCTTTCTGGGGGAGGGGCTTTCCCTGTTGATACTCAGGCAACCCTGTTTGAGTAGAGTCTCCCTGTCCCCTGCGAGGGGGGATGGGGATGGGCACACTGTGAGCTGGTATTTCCAGGCTTTTGTTCTCTGGAGGCTTTCCCTGGTGGGTTGCTGTGCCTCTTCTGAGCTTCAGAGCAGCAGTAGCTGAATCTCAGCCTCTGTCTCAGAACAGAGGCATCGCAGACTGCTCTCCACTGGTGTTCTGGCCACTTTAACTCTGTTTCTGTTGCTGCTGCTAAACCCTACAGCGTCCCGGGATGTGCGCCCCACAGCCGGTGTCCCAGCCCTCACTTCCAGGGCTCGCAATCTCTGTCCTTTTTGTTTCTAACATCGCCAGCCGCCAGCCACCCCTGCATGCTCTGGAGCTCCGTTTCAGTGTGGTTCATGCACTCCGGAGCTCTGGTTTTCAGACTGGTCACGCACGTTCCCGGGCTCAAGGTCTAAGTAGGCTCTCTCCAGGTTGCCACTCCATGAGTCCACCTGCTCCACTGTGCAGGTGGCTACTGCTTCCCAGTGCCCAAATGTGGGGGCTCCCTCCCCCTTCCATTTATCTTTCAATACCTGTGTGCGGCTTCACAGCTCCCTGCTTCGTACCTCAATACACATCAGTGGAGATGTTCATTTGTAGAGATGCAGATGTATCTTCCTGTGTCTCAGGCTGATTCCGTGGTTGTTCTGAATGGTCTGGTACCTATCCAGGTCGACTAAGGGGACCAGCTGAAAAAGGGGACCCCTACTCCTCTGCTATCTTAACTCCCCTCTAGAAATTGATTTTTTAAACAGACCAATTAATTATGAAGAGATTGAGGCAGTTATCAAAACCTCCCGAAAAGCAAGAGTCCAGGGCTTGACGGATTCCCCGTGGAATTCTACCAAACATTCAAAGAAGAAATAGTACCTATTCTCCTAAAGCTGTTTCAAAAAATAGAAACAGAAGAAAAACAACCAAACTCATTTATGAAGCCATTACCTTGATACCCAAACCAGTCAAAGACCCCATCAAAAAGGAGAATTACAGACCAATTTCCCTGATGAATACACACGCCAAAATGCTCAACAAGATGCCAGCTAATAGGATCCAATAGTAAATTAAAAGGATTATCCATCACCACCAAGTGGGATTCATCCCTGGGATACAAGCGTGGTTCAACATTCATGAATCGATCACTGTGATAGATCATGTCAACAAGAAAAGGGTCAAGAACCATGTGATCCTTTCAATTGATGCAGAAAAAGCATTTGAGGAAATACAGCATCCATTCCTGGTTAAAACACTTCAGAGCGTAGGGAGAGAGGGTACATTTCTCAATTTCATAAAAACCATCTATGAAAAGCCTAAAGCAAATATCCTTCTCAGTGGGGAAAATCTGAACGCCTTTCCCTTAAGATCAGGGACATGACAAGGAGGCCCACTCTCGCCATTATTATTCCACATAGTACTAGAAGTCCTCGCAGCAGCAATCAGACAACAAAAAGGGATAAAAGGCATCCAAATCGGCAAAGAAGAAGTCAAACTGTCTCTCTTCGCAGATGACATGATCCTCTATATGGTGAACCAAAAAGACTCCACCCCCAAACGAATAAAACTTATAGAGCAATTCGGTAATGTGAGATAGAAAATCAATGCTTAGAAATCAGTTGCTTTTCTATACACGAACAATGAGACTGAAGAAAGAGAAATTAGGGAATCCATTCCATTTACAGTAGCACCAAATATCATACGTTATCTCAGAATTAACGTAACCAGAGATGTAAAGGATCTATATTCTGGAAACTACAAATCACTCTTGTAAGACATTGAAGAAGACACAAAAAGATGGAAAAATATTCCATGCTTATGGATTGGAAGAATAAATAGTGTTGAAATGTCTATGCTACCCAGAGCAATGTACACTTTCAAAGCCATCCCAATCAAAATATCAATGACATTTTTCAAAGAACTGGAACAAACAGCCCTTAAATTTGTGTGGAACCAGAAAAGGCCCCGAATCACCAAGGAATTGTTGAAAAGGAAAAACAAAGCTGGGGGCATCACTGTCCCAGATTTCCAGCTATACTACAAAGCCATGATCACCAAGACAGCATGGTTGTGGCACAAAAACAGACACATAGACCAATGGAATAGAATAGAGAACCCAGAAATGGACCCTCGGCTCTTTGGGCAACTAATCTTTGACAAAGCAGGATCAAACATCCAGTGGAAAAAAGACAGTGTCTTCAATCATTGGTGCTGGGAAAATTGGACAGTTACATGGAAAAGAATGAAACTTGACCGCTCTCTCACACCATACACAAAGATGAACTCCAAATGGATGAAAGACCTCGATGTGAGACAGGAATCCATCAAAATCCTGAAGGAGAGCGTAGGCAGCAACCTCTACAACATCGGCCACAGCAATTTTTTTCATGACACATCTCCAAATGCAAGAGAAACAAAAGAAAAAATGAACTTGTGGGACTTCATCATGGTAAAAACTTCTTCATAGCCAAGGAAACAGTAAAAAAAAAAATACTAAGAGGCAGCCCATGGAATGAGAGACGATATTTTTAAATGATAATACAGATAGAAGACTAGTATCCAAGATCTATAAGGAACTTCTCAAACTCAATACATGGCAAACAAATAAACAAATCAAAATATGGGCAGAAGATAGAACAGAGACTTTTCCAATGAAGACATACAAATGGCTAACAGACACATGAAAAAATTTCAATATCAATAGCCATCAGGAAAATTCAAATGAAAACCACACTGAGACACCACCTTACGCCTGTGAGAATGGCAAAAATTGACAAGGCAGGAAACAACAATTGTTAGAGAGGATGTGGAGAAAGGGGATCCTTCTTGCATTGTTGGGAATGCAAGTTGGTGCAGTCACTCTGGAAAACAGTGTGGAAGTCCCTTAAAAAGTTAAAAATTGAGCTACCCTATGATCTAGCCATTGCACTACTGGGTATTTAAACCAAAGATACAGACGTAGTGAAGAGAAGGGCCATATGCACCCCAGTGTTCATAGCAGTATTGTCCACAATAGCTAAATTGTGGAAGGAACCGAGATGCCCTTCAATAGATGACTGGATTAAATAGTTGTGATCCATATATACAATGGAATATTACTCAGGTATCAGAAAGAACGAGTTCTCAACATTTGCTGCAACATGGATGGCACTGGAGGAGATAATGCTAAGCGAAATAAGTCAAGCAGAGAAAGGCAATTATCATATGGTTTCACTCATTTATCGAACATATGAAGTAGGAAGTTCGGTAGGAGAAGGAAGGGAAAAATGAAGGGGGGGTAAATGAAGGGGGAATGAAGCATGAGAGACTATGGACTCTGGGAAAGAAACTGAGGGCTTCAGAGGGGAGAGGGGTGGGGGATTGTGATAGGCTGCTGATGGGTATTAAGAATGGCATGTATTGCATGGTGCACTGGGTGTTATATGCAAATAATGAATCATGGAACATTGCATCAATAACTGGGGATGTACTGTATGGTGACATATAACAAAATAAAATTTATTAAAAAAAATTAAAAATTCCTTCTTGGTCATCAGCTCCATACCTCAACTTACCGATATCCCATAACCTCATCAATATGGTCTGTTGAAGCACAAATTTTAAGTCCTGAGGAATTCTTTTCAAAAGATTTTTTTAAATTTATTTGAATGCGAGAGAGCTTGAGCAGGGTGGAATTGCAGAGGGAGAGGGCGAAGCTGACTCCCCACTGAGCAGGGAACCCAATTCAGTACTCAATTCCAGGACCCTGGGTCAAGACCTGAGCAGAAGGCAGAGACTTAACAGACTGAGCCACCCAGGAGCCCAAATTATGAGGAATTCTAATCTATTTTTGCTTTTGTTTTTTTTTAAATGAATTTTCTCTAATTTAAATCACTAGAGAAAAATGGTAGCCCTAAAACAAAATCTCCCTCCCTCTGTTGAATATCAGTTACATCTCCTGCCCCTGAAAATAATGGCCTTATGAATAAGAGGTCTTGTAGTGCCCTGGGTCTGGCACTTCAGGGAGTGTCTGTGGTGTGTGCTGTGAACTCTGCTGCTGTGTTTTGGCTTGTATTCATCAAGCCAATAGTTTTCAGACTTATTCTTGCCTGCTGTGGGCAGTATTTGGTCCCTTGCCTGACTGTGGTAACTTTTATCCAGGTAGGCTCTGGTCTTCCGGTGTAGTGAAACTTGACACCAGCTCCACCAGAACTGAGGCCTGGAGAACTCTGGTTGGTTGACTTGGTAAGGGCAGGTATTTTCCTGGTCTTCTGGGGCAAAATCCCTTTGCTCTGTGACTGAGACAAGCTAGACTGGAAAGGGTTGGCCCACTAGGGGGTGCTGCTTAGTATATGCAATTTAATCAGCTAGGGTAAGCCCTGTTGGGCTTCAGGCTTCCTGCATGTGGCTCTGTGTTTATCCTGGGGGGTGGGGAAAACAATGGTGTCAGCCAGCTCCTTTGTTCCAAATGAGGCATCTCCATTAAAGCTATTCTCAAGGTCATACTCCAAGAAAAATAAATTATCTCCCCACTATGTACCCAGGCATTCCTCAGATCACTGTTTCCATGCTCTCTGGTTCCAGGTTGTTTGCCTGCCCTCTCAGGAGCAGTGTAGGGCCCTCCAGGCTCTAACCCAGCTAGCTAAGTCTGCTGACTTTTAAAAGTCTAGGCTTTAAGCCCTGCTGTTTTCAAGAACCTATAAAATTCAGCCCCTCTCATTTTCCAAACCAATGACTTTGAGAAAATGTTTTCCTTGTGTGTTCCCCTGTGTGCTCCTCTCTCTCTCTCTTGTCTTTCTCCCTGATGATGGCTTCCTCGCCTCTGCAACACTTGCAGTGTTTCTTCCCTAAACCATGTCTCTATACTTCTTACCTTCTTTGATGTGGTCTCTTCTCTACCTTTAGTTTTGGGTTTGGCCAGCAAACCTTGGGGTGGTGAATGAAAAGATTACCACAGACACTTTAGTAGGAGAAAAGAGAGGGCATGGGAATCGGATGCTCTAGTGGTGAAAGTTCAGAGCCAAGCTCTGCCTCCACTTTTATTTTGAAAGTTATCAATATATCAAAGGAATAAGAAAAACAAAAAGGAGTGTGAAGCTTTAATAATCAGGACTGCAATATAGGGAATATCCTGTGATTAGAACAGCTATGCTCGTGACATGCATGCAGGCAGGGTGTATGTGACCACCAAAGATAAATGTTTCTCCTAAGCATCTACTTCTCAGATGAGTGCATTGAGCTGCAACAAGGATCCAGCTGTTTTCTTTCTTTTTTTTTTTTTTTTAAGATTTTTAGAATTTATTTATGTGACAGAGAGACAGCCAGCCAGAGAGGGAACACAGCAGGGGAGTGGGAGAGGAAGAAGCAGCCTCCCAGTGGAGGAGCCTGATGTGGGACTCGATCCCCGGAATGCTGGGATCACGCCCTGAGCCGAAGGCAGATGCTTAACGACTGCGCTACCCAGGCGCCCCAGGATCCAGCTGTTTTCAACCCAGAAACTGTAAAGGAGGCCCAGTTTTTCGGACACCACTTCTTTGCTTTTCAATTAGTCTCACTCAAGGAGGCATATATTTATTAAATCTTATCTAGCAGGCATTACAAATTCCCACATATCCCCCTCTTTTATTCTTTGTAAACAGGAGGTCTCATTGTACTTGTGCGAGGTACAGGTCTTGGGTATCTCCTGCTTGAGAAAGTGCTGTCACTCTGATTTTGCAGACTATGAAGAGAGGTAACAAACAAATAAGCAAAATAATAGACAGTCCAGTGAGTCCTTATTTGGTAAAGGAAAACCAGTTTTTTGGGTTAAACCATTGTAGATTGTGAGAGAGAATACCCCAGGTTTTTTTTTTATTGTACTCATGCTCATTAATGGTGGCGAGAGAAGCTAAAATTGTTCCTTTGAGTTGTGAATGTCTAAGGTTACATTGTCACGAAGGGAGCCTTGAAGATGTTTTTAATTATTTCCCAATCATGTTGAATACCGTTTTAGTGTAAAGGGTTTACACAAAAAAACTTATGGGCCCAATCACAGTTAAGGTTTTGGCCAAAAGCTGGGACCTCTTGTTTTTCTCCCAGTTATTCTATTGCTGCTTCCATCAGTTGGAGTCTCCCCAACAATTTTTTATCAGTTGTCTGTTGTAGTTGATGTTTTTGAGTTACATTATATGCAACTTGATCAACATATTGGGCAGTTTGGATGGTATGGGTGAAGGCAGCTATGGCAATACTAGTGGTCATCAAAATGGAAACAGCTGCTATAATACTTCTATGAGTAGGCCTAGAAACCTGTGTTGCCTTTTTAATTCACTAAGTGCCTGATTAAGAATGTTAGCAATTTAGATTCCTCCCAAGGCCTGGCAAGGCTGACAGGGATAAAGGCAAAAGGCTGTCCTTTTAAAACAAAGATGTGAGTAGCTTTGTGGTAGGTAATGTTGTAATTACTTAGGCAGGCTGCATAATATGCTTTTCACCTATTGGAGGTCTTGATAACATAGAGTCCATCTTCCTTAGATAGGGATATATTGGCTCCAAATAAGAAAACATAAGGGCGTGGTATACAGACATGAATATGATCAGTTAAGTTCTTATGAAAAGTCATGGAGTAATTACCTGAGGAATTGTAGTACTCTTCATGCCACACAAAGAGGGGGGAAAATATATGTCCTAGGCTCCAGAAGGACAATTGAATCAGGAGGGACTCTATCTGAGGAAGCAGAGAGCTAAGGCCTCTTTCGCACCAGATTATAGGTGAAACTGCTCTGCTGACCCAGCTTCCATTGCCAGCTGGATGGACTTTAATCTCTGTTTTATTAACTATTTTTTAAAGATTTTTTATTTATTTGTTTGACAGAGATAGACAGCCACCGAGAGAGGAACACAAGCAGGGGGAGTGAGAGAGGAAGAAGCAGGCTCCCAGCGGAGGAGCACGATGTGGGACTCGATCCCGGAACGCCGGGATCACGCCCTGAGCCGAAGGCAGCCGTCTAATGACTGCACTACCCAGGAGCCCCAGTTTTATTAACTATTAAATGTCCTCTTGGACTCTAGTCTGTAATAGTATGATTATCTAGATTTAGAATATTAGGATTAAAGGGGCAAGATGGCAGCAGAGTAGGGGACCTCATTTCACGTGTTCCCTCAAATTTAGCTGGATATCTATCAAACCATTCTGAACACACACGGATTCAACCTGAGATGGAAGAAGAGTTATCTGGATCTCCACAAACAGAAAAAATGACTACCTTTTTCCAAGGTAGGAGATGTGGAACCTTGAATCTTCCAGGGAAATATCTGAAGATAAGCAGAGGGGGGTGGGAGCCTCCATAAGTTGGCTGCCAGAAAGTGATATAACACCAGAGCAAAAAAATCAGGACCCTTGGAAATCTGCTATAGTGAGAGGCACCCCCTTCTGAAAAGGGCACAGGGGGCAAATAGGGCAGAATTCTAGGTGAATCATTGTGGTCTCAGGATTCCAGGAGACTAAGAAAGAATGGGGGAGCCAGAACCAATAGAGTGCCCGAGCAGTGGAGTGGGGAGACTGGTTATGGTCAGCGAGGCCAGAGGGGACATTCAACTCTGGACACCATAAACTGTGAGCCGAGCTGGTAGGGAGACCACCTTCTGCCTGACCACCTTGAAAAGGACTAGACGGTGCGGGCTGTCTAACACTCTAGGGGAGATATAGAATGGCTTGCACCCATGGCAGGGACAGCTCTTAGGGTGGTGTGACCCACGAAGGGATGCTGGGCCAGCACCCAGCATGACCTGGGAGCTGCTGAAGAAGGTGCATGTGCAAAGTCACAAGGCACAGAGACACTCATGAGTCCCAGTAACTGCCCTGGGAGAAATGCAGCCAGCGGGACCCATGGGATTCTGCAGTTTGGGACACAAAGAACCCATGTCCATGACTGGGCAACAACTCTCAGGGCATTGTGACCATCGAAGGGACATTGGGGCAGCACCCAGCACGACTGGAGAGTTGCAGAAGAGGGTACATGCCCAAGCCCATGGCTGCTAGCAATTGCAAAGTCACAAAGCTTACAGACGCTCCTGGAAGTCCCACAGAAGAAGTGCAGTGGCATTAATTGTGGGAGCCGGTGGAGTTCGGTACACTCAGAGATAGAGACAGATTCACCTGGAGGATTTGCTGATGGTGGGGGGGGGGACGGCAACATTGCAGCTATGGGCCAGAGATTGCCAAACGGCCATATTTGCTCTAACCCTCTAAGAAAAGCTGAAAGATGCCAGGGAACAAAAGCCAAGCCGCCAACCAGCTCACATTAAGCCCATCTCCCTGACAAAGGGTGAGGCAACTCCACACAGGCAAAGATGCCTAGGAAGCCAAGAGCAGGCCCTTCCCTCAGAAGACAGACTGGAAGCACAAGTGAATGAAAAGCTTATTTCCCACAGGACTTAAACTCCAACACCAGGGGAAAATAATATAAGTTGCTCCAGGTGTTCCTTTATGACTCATTTATACTTCAGGCTAAAATTTTACATTTATTTTTCATTTCTTTTCTTATTCTTTCTTTAAAAAAACCTGTTCCCATTTCAAATAGATTCTTATTTCCCAAAGTATGTTTTTAAGTCCATTCTTAACTTTAATTTTTCACATATATGTTTTATAGATTTATGCCCCATACTAGCCTGTTTTACACTCTATGTAATCTTATCTTGATATATATTTAAGTTCTGTATTCTATGCAATTTTGGGATATAGTTTCTTTAAACATACAGACCAATAATCAAGCAGGAAAAGCAGATCACCCTGCTCTGTCCAACCTGAGAGATTATAATCTCCACCCCACACCCCCTTTTCTATTTCTTTTTATTTTCTTTCTTATTTATTGTTTTGGATCACCTTGGCTTTGGTGGCATATCTGTGGTAGCTTTCAACCACTTTGGATTTTTTTCTAAGGAGCATTATGCATGGGCTATGGTTGATATTTTGAAACTTGTCCATTCCCTCAACCATCCCTCAACAGAATGACTAGGAGGAGGAACTCCCAACAAAGAAAAGAACCAGAGACAATGTCTTCTACCATAGAACTAATGGATATGGATATAAGGAAGATGTCAGAGATAGACTTCAAGATAGCAATCACAAAGTCAATAACTAGGCTTGAAAAAGGTATGAGTGACAATATAGAATCTCTAAGGGCAGAAATGAGATCTAATTGGGCCAAACTTAAAAATGCTATGCATGATATGGAGTCTAAAATGGATTCTCTAAAAGCCAGGAGAAATGAGGCAGAGGAATGAATTAGTAATCTAGAAGATAAGCTGATAGAAAGGAAGAAAGCTGAGGAAAATAGGGATAGGCAAGTAGTAGCCCATGAAAATAGACTTAGAGAGATCAATGATGTCATGAAATGTTGCAATGTCAGAATTATTGAGATCCCTGAGGGGGCTGAGAGACAGAGAGAGGACTAGAAGGTATATATGAGCAAATCATGACTAAGAACTTCCCTAATTTGGGGAAGAATACAAGTATTCATGTCCAAAAGGCAGAGAGGACCCCTCCCAAAATCAATAAAAATAGGTCAACACTCTGACACACAATAATGAAACTTGTAAATCTTAGAGCCAAGGAAGCTACCATGAAAGCAGCTAGGGGGAAGAGATTTCTTATGTATGGAGGGAGAAACATCAGAATAACATCAGACTTATCCACAGAGACCTGACAAACGACAAAGGGTTGGCAAGACATATTCAGGGTACTACATGAGAAAAACATACAGCCAAGAATACTTTATCCAGCAAGGCTGTCATTCAGAATGGATGGAGAGACACGGAGCTTCTAAGACCAGCAGAAACTGAAAGAATATGTGACCACCAAGCCAGCCCCGCAACAAATATTAAGGGGAATTCTATAAAAGGAGAAAGACTCCAAGAGTAATACAGACCAGGAATTAACAGAGACAATCTATAGAAACATGGACGTTAAAGGCAATACAATGGCACTAAATTCATCTTTCAATAGTTACTCTTAAAGTGAATGGCCTAATATGCACCCCAATGTTCATAGCAGCATTGTCCACAATAGCTAAATTATGTAAGGAGCCGAGATGCCCTTCAACAGATGACTGGATTAAGAAGTTGTGGTCCATATATACAATGGAATACTACTCAGCTATCAGAAAGAAAGAGTTCTCAACATTTGCTGCAACATGGATGGCACTGGAGGAGATAATGCTAAGTGAAATAAGTCAAGCAGAGAAAGACAATTATCATATGATTTCTCTCATCTATGGAACATAAGAACTAGGAAGATAGGTAGGGGAAGAAAGGGATAAAGAATGGAGGGTAATCAAAAGGTGGAATGAAGCATGAGAGACTATGGACTCTGAGAAACAAACTGAGGGCTTCAGAGGGGAGGTGTGTGTGGGAATGGGATAGACTGGTGATGGGTAGTAAGGAGGGCATGTATTGCATGGTGCACTGGGTGTTATATGCAACTAATGAATCAATGAACTTTACATCAAAAACCAGGGATGTACTGTATGGTGACTAACATTATATAATAAAAAAACATTTAAAAAAAAGCAGGACCCATCCATCCATAATCTGTCTATAGAGACTCATTTTGAACGTAAAGACACGTCGGGATTGAAAGTGAGGAGATGGAGAACCATTTCCCATGTCAACAGATGTCAAAAGAAAGCTGCGGTAGCAATTCTCGTATTAGACAAATTAGATATTAAGCTAAAGTCTGTATTAAGAGATTAAGAGGGACACTACATCATACTATAAGGGTCTATTCAACAAGAAGATTTAACAATTGTGAATATCTATGCCTCCAATATGGGAGCAACAAACTACAAAACCCAACTAATAACAGAAATAAAGAATCAGATTAGGTTAGGCCAGGGATGGGTATTGAGGAGGGCACATATTGCATGGTGTACAGGGTGTTATATGCAAATAATGAATCATGGAACATTACATCAAAAACTAAGGATATACTGTATGGCAACTAACATAACAAAATAAAAATTATTATAAGGAAAAAAAGAACTAAAGAATCATATTGATAATAATACATTAATAGTAAGAGATTTCAACACTACACTCACAGCAATAGACAGATCATGTAAGCAGAAGATCAACAAAGAAACCAGAGTTTTGAAAGACACATTAGACTGATGGGCTTCATAGATATATAAAGAACATTCCATCCTAAAACAACGGAATACTGGTGTTAATTCACCTTGCCAGCGCCAGGTTATGGCAGCTCCCTCCCCCTTCAGTTTATCTTCTAATATTTGTGAGCAGAATCATGGCTCTCCACTTCAAACTTTGAGGCCAGAGATATTCTGTTTGTAGAAATCCAGATACATATTCTCACAACTCAAGCTGATTTTGTGGGTGTTCATAATGGTTTGGTAGATATCCAACTAAATTCAGGGAAGTGGTAGAAATAGGGTCCCTACGTCCCCACCATCTTTCTTCTCCTTCTCCTTCCATGTATAGGTTAATGTCTCCTTTAATTTCCTGGTTGACCTATTCATTTTTTAGCAGGATATTCTTTTTTTATCTTTTTTAAAATAAAATTTTTTATTATAGTATGTTAGTCACCATACAGTACATCCCTGGTTTTTGATATGAAGTTCAATAACTCATTAGTTGTGTATAACACCCAGTGCACCATGCAATACGTGCCCTCTTACTACCGATCACCAGCCTATCCCATTCCCCCACACCCTCCCCTCTGAAGCCCTCAGTTTGTTTCTCAGAGTCCATAGTCTCTCGTGCTTCATTCCCCCTTCTGGTTAACCCCCCCTTTCCTTATCCCTTTCTTCTCCTACCAATCTTCCTAGTTCTTATGTTCATAGATGAGAGAAACCATATGATAATTTTCTTTCTCTGCTTGACTTATTTCACTTAGCATTATCTCCTCAAGAGCCCTCCATGTTCCAGCAAATGTTGAGAAATCGTTCTTTTTGATAGCTGAGTAATATTCCATTGTACATATGGACCACATCTTCTGAATCCAGTCATCTGTTGAAGGGCATCACGGCTATTTCCACAATTTAGCTATTGTGGACAATGCTGCTATGAACATTGGGGTGCATATGGCCCTTCTCTTCACTAAGTCTGTACCTTGGGGGTAGATACCCAGTAGTGCAATGGCTGGATCATAGGGTAGCACAATTTTTAACTTTTGAAGGGACCGCCACACTGTTTTCCAGAGTAGCTGTACTAACTTGCATTCCCACCAACAATGTAGGAGGGATCCCCTTTCTCCACATCCTCTCCAGCAATTGTTGTTTCTTGCCTTGTCAATTTTTGCCATTCTAACTGGCGTATGGTGGTATCTGAGTGTGGTTTTGCTTTAAATTTCCCTGATGGCTAATGATTTTGAACATTTTTCATGAGTTTGTTATCCATTTGCATGTCTTCATTGGCAAAGTGTCTGCTCATATCTTCTGCCCATTTTATGATTTATTTTTTTCTTGTGTAATGAGTTTGAGAAGTTCTTTGTAGATCTTGGATACCAGTCTTTTATCTGTAGTGTCATTTGCAAATATCTTCTCCCATTCCGTTGGCTGCCCCTTAGTTTTTTTGACTGTTTCCTTGGCTGTGCAGAAGCTTTTTATCTTGATGAAGTCCCACAAATTCATTTTATTTTGTTTCCCTTGTCTTTGGAGATGTGTCTTGAAAAAGCTTGCTTTGGCTGATGTCGTAGAGTGTTCTCCTCTAGAATGTTGATGGATTCCTGTCTCACATTGATGTCTTTCATCCATCTGGAGTTTATTTTTGTGTATGGTGTGTGAGAGTGGCCAAGTTTCATTCTTTTGCATGTAGCTGTTCAATTTTCCCAGCGCCATTTATTGAAGAGACTGTCTTTTTTCCACCAGATATTTTTTCCTGCTTTATCAAAGATTAGTTGCCCAAAGAGCATTTCTGGGTCCATTTCTGGGTTCTCTCTTCTGTTCCATTGTTCTATGTGTCTCTTTTTGTGCCAGTACCATGATGTCTTTGGGATCACAGCTTTGTAGTACAACTTGAAATCTGGCATTGTGATGCCCCCAGCTTTATTTTTCCTTTTCAACAATTTCTTGGCTATCCGGGGCCTTTTTTTGTTCTACAGAAATTTAAGGGCTATTTGTTCCATTTCTTTTAAAAATGTCCTCGGTATTTTGATCTGGATAGCATTGAAAGTGTAGATTGCTCTGAGTAGCACACACATTTTAACTATGTTAAATCATCTGATCCATGAGCATGGAATATTTTTCCATCTTTTTGTGTCTTCTTCAATGTCTACCAAGAGTGATTTGTAGTTTCTAGAATATAGGTCCTTTATGTCTCTGGTTAACTGCAGGGTTACCTATGATTTTGGGTGCTATTGTAAATGGAATGGATTCCCTAATTTCTGCTTCTTCAGTCTCATTTTTTGTGTATGGAAATGCAACTGATTTCTGAGCATTAATTTTGTATCCACCACATTACTGAATTGCTCTATAACTTCTAATAGTTTGGGAGAGGGTTTTTTCGGGTTTTCCTATAGAGTACCATGTCATCATCTGTGAAGAAGGACAGTTTGACTTCTTCTTTGCTGATTTGGATACTTTGTATCCCTTTTTCTTGTCTGATTGCTGTTGCAAGGACTTCTAGTACTGTGTTGAATAGTGATAGCAAGAGTGGACATCCTTGTCGTGTTCCTGATCTTAAGGAAAAGACTTCCAGCTTTTCCCCATTCAGAATGATATTTGCTGTAGGCTTTTCATAGATGGTTTTTATGGGATTGAGGAATGTACCCTTTCTCCTTACACTCTGAAGGATTTTAATCAGGAAAGGATGCTGTATTTTGTCAAATGCTTTTTCTGCATCTATTGAGAGGATCATATGATTCTTGGCATTTTTCATGTTGATAAAATCTATGACACTAATAAATTTGCGAATGTTGAACCACCCTTGCATCCCAGGGATGAATCCCACTTGGTCATGATGGATAATCATTTTAATATAATGTTGGATTCTATTAGCAAGGATTTTGTTGAGGATTTTGGCTTCCATATTCATTAGGGAAATTGGTCTGTAATTCTCCTTTTTGATGGGGTCTTGCCTGGTTTGGGGATCAAGGTAATATTGGCTTATATTATAGAATGAGTTTGGTAGCTTTCCTCTGTTTCTATTTTTTGAAACAGCTTCAAGAGAATAGGTGTTATTTCTTCTTTGAATGTTTGGTAGCATTCCCCCCAAAAAACCCATCCAGTCCTGGCATTTTGTAATTTGAAAGTTTTTTTTTTTAAATCACTGTTTCAATCTTTTCATAATTATTTAGAATGTTTAAAAAATCAGTTTCTTTCTTTTTCCGTCTTGGTAGTTTATAGGTTTCCAGGAAGGCCTCCGTCTCTTCCACATTGCTTAATTTATTGGCGTAAAACTGTTGATAAAAGTTTCTAATAATCCTTCTAATTTCTTGGGTGTTGGTTGTTACCTCTACCTCGTCATTCGTAAATTTATTAATTTGGGTCCTTCATTCTTTTGGATAAGTCTTGGCAGCAGTTTGTCAATTTTATTTACTCTTTCAAAGAACCAGCTTCTAGTTCTCTTAATCTGCTATATTGTGCTGCTGGATTCTAATTCATTGATCTCTGCTCTAATATTGATCAACTACTTTCTCGTGAGTGGGTTAGGCCTGTTCCTCTGTTGCTGTTCCAGCTTCTTGAAGAGAGAATATAAAAACTGCATTTTAGATTTTTCTTTTCCTTTCAGTGAGCTTTGGATGGCTATGTATTTTCTGCTTAGGACTTCCTTTGCAGTATCCCATAGGTTTTGGACTGTTCTGTTTTCATTCTCGTTGTTCTCCATAAATTGTTGAAATTGACTTTCGATTTCCTGGTTTATCGAATCATTCTTGAGTAGGATGGTTCTTATCTCCAAGTGCGTGAGTTTCTTCCAAATTTTTCCTTGTGCTTGAGTTCCAATTTTAAAGTGTTGTGCTCTGATTATATGCAGAGAATAATTTCAGTATTCTGGTATTGGTTGAGACCTTTTTGTGACCCAGAATATGGTCTATTCTTGAGAATGTTCCAAGGGCATTTGAATAGAATGAGTGTTCTTTGGTTCTGGGGTGTAGTGTTCTATACATATCTATGAGGTCCAACTCGTCGACTATGGCATTCAAAGCTCTTGTTTCTTTGCTGATTTCTTGCTTAGGTGATCTTTCTATTGCTGGTAGTGGAGTGTTGAGGTCCCCTACTATTAACATATTATTATCTATATGTCCCATTATTCTGGTTAAGAGTTGGCTTGTGTATCTTCCTGCTCCCGTGTGGGGGCATAGATATTTGTAATTGTCATATCCACTTGTTGGATATATCCTTGAAGAATAATATAGTGCCCTTCTGGATCTTAAATTATAGTCTTTAGTTTAAAATCCAAACTGTCTGGTATGAGATTGCTACCCCAGCTTTCTTTTGATGTACATTGGTGTGCAGTATGGTATTCCATCCCTTTACTTTCAGTCTGAATGTATCTTTAGGTTCAAAATGAGTCTCTTTTGGACAGCAAATTGATGGGTCATGTATATTTATCCAATCTGCAACCCAGTGGTGTTTTATGGGAGCATTTAGGGCATTTACATTGAGACTGATTTTTGAGAGATATGATTTTAATGATGCCATGTTGCAAGTAACGTCTTTGATTCTATAGATTGTGACTTTCTGTTCTGTATCACTCTTGGGGCTTTTTACATTTATTTTATTTTATTTTTGTGTGTGTGTGTGTCTTTTTTTAAAATGATTTTTTATTAAATAATGTTAGGCACCATACAGTACATCCCCAGTTTCTGATGTAAAGTCGATGATTCATTACTTCCTTATAACACCCAGTGCACAATGCAATACGTGCCCTCCTTACTACCTATTATCAGTCTATCCCAGTCCCCCACCCCCTCACCTATGAGGCCCTCATTTGTTTCTCATAGTCCAGAGTCTCTATGTTTCATTTCCCATTCTGATTACCCCCCCATTCATTATCCCTTTCTTCCCCTACCGATCATCCTAGTTCTTATGTGCCATTGATGAGAGAAATCATACGATAATTGTCTTTCTCTGCTTGACTTATTTCACTTAGCTTTATCTCCTCCAGTGCCATCCATGTTGCAGCAAATGTTGAGAAATCATTCTTTTTGATGGCTGAGTAATATTCCATTGTTTATATGAACACAACTTCTTAATCCAGCCATCTGTTGAAGGGCATCTTAGCTCCTACCACGATTTAGCTATTGTGGACAATGCTGCTATGAACATTGGGGTGCATATGGCCCTTCTCTACACTACGTTTGAATCTTTGGGGTAAACACCCAGGAGTGCAATGGCTGGGTCATAAGGTAGCTCAATTTTTAACTTTTTTTGGTGCTCTTTTTTTTAAAAATTTTTATTTAATATTATATTATGTTAGTCACCAAACAGTACATCACCGGATTTCAATGCAAAGTTCGATGCTTCATTAGTTGCGTATAACACCCAGTGCACCATGCAATACGTGCCCTACTTAATACAAATCACCAGTCTATCGCATTCCCCCACCCCTTCCCTCTGAAGTCTTCAGTTTGCTTCTCATAGTCCATAGTCTCTCGTGTCTCATTCCCCCTTCTGATTAAACCCCCTTTCTTTATCCCTTTCTTCCCCTACCAATCTTCCTAGTTCTTATGTGCCATAGATGAGAGAAACCATATGATAATTGTCTTTCTCTGCTTGACTTATTTCACTTAGCATTATCTCCTCCAGTGCCGTCCATGTTGCAGCAAATGTTGAGAATTAATTCTTTCTGATAGCTGAGTAATATTCCATTGCATATATGGAACACAGCTTCTTTATCCAGTCATCTGTTGAAGGGCATCTCGGCTCCTTCCATGATTTAGCTATTGTGGACAATGCTGCTATGAATATTGGGGTGCATATGGCCCTCCTCTTCACTACGTCTGTATCTTTGGGGAAAATACCCACCCAGTAGTGCAATGGCTGGATCATAGGGTAGTTCAATTTTTAACTTTTTAAGGGACCTCCACACTGTTTTCCAGAGTGGCTGTACCAACTTGCATTCCCACCAAAA
This sequence comes from Ailuropoda melanoleuca, assembly GCF_002007445.2. NCBI lineage: Eukaryota > Metazoa > Chordata > Mammalia > Carnivora > Ursidae > Ailuropoda > Ailuropoda melanoleuca. The sequence continues at coordinate 14,679 of NW_023254986.1, read as the reverse complement.
ATGTAGGAGGGGTCCCCTTTCTCCACATCCTCTCCAACAATTGATTCTTGCCTTGTCTTTTTTGCCATTCTAATTGGCATAAGGTGGTATCTCAGCGTGGTTTTGATTTGAATTTCCCTGATGGCTAATAATTTTGAACATTTTTTCAAGTGTCTGTTAGCCATTTGTATGTCTTCACTGGAAAAGTGTCTGTTCATATCTTCTGCCCATTTTTTGATTTGTTNTTTTTTCATGTGTCTGTTAGCCATTTGTATGTCTTCATTGGAAAAGTGTCTGTTCATATCTTCTGCCCATTTTATGATTTGTTTATTTGTTTCTCGTGTATTGAGTTTGAGAAGTTCTTTGTAGATCTTGGATACCAGTCCTTTATCTGTAGTGTTCTTTGCAAATATATTCTCCCATTCCGTGGGCTGTCTCTTAGTTTTTTTGACTGTTTCCTTGGCTGTGCAGAAGCTCTTTATCCTGATAAAGTCCCATAAGTTCATTTTATCTTTTGTTTCTCTTGCCTTTGGAGATGTTTCGTGAAAGAGGTTGCTCTGGCCGAAGTCATAGAAGTTGTTGCCTATGTTCTGCTCTAGAATTTTGATGGATTCCTGTCTGACATCGAGGTCTTTGATATTGAGTTTGAGAAGTTCTTTGTAGATCTTGGATACCAGTCCTTTATCTGTGGTGTCCTTTGCAAATATATTCTCCCATTCCGTGGGCTGTCTCTTAGTTTTTTTGACTGTTTCCTTGGCTGTGCAGAAGCTCTTTATCCTGATAAAGTCCCATAAGTTCATTTTATCTTTTATTTCTCTTGCCTTTGGCGATGTGTCGTGAAAAAGGTTGCTCTGGCCGATGTCATAGAAGTTGTTGCCTATGTTCTCCTCTAGAATTTTGATGGATTCCTGTCTCACATTGAGGTCTTTCATCCATTTGGAGTTTATTTTTGTGTATGGTGTGAGAGAGTGGTCAAGTTTCATTCTTTTGCATGTAGCTGTCCAATTTTCCCAGCACCATTTATTGAAGAGACTGTCTTTTTTACCACTGGATGTNAAGGTTGCTCTGGCCGATGTCATAGAAGTTGTTGCCTATGTTCTCCTCTAGAATTTTGATGGATTCCTGTCTCACATTGAGGTCTTTCATCCATTTGGAGTTTATTTTTGTGTATGGTGTGAGAGAGTGGTCAAGTTTCATTCTTTTGCATGTAGCTGTCCAATTTTCCCAGCACCATTTATTGAAGAGACTGTCTTTTTTCCACCGGATGTTTTTTCCTGCTTTATCAAAGATTAGTTGCCCAAAGAGCCGAGGGTCCATTTCTGGGATCTCTATTCTGTTCCATTGGTCTATGTGTCTGTTTTTGTGCCAGTACCATGCTGCCTTTCTGACCACAGCTTTGTAGTACAGCTCGAAATCCGGCATTGTGATGCCCCCAGCTTTGTTTTTCCTTTTCAACAGTTCCTTGGAGATTCGGGGCCTTTTCTGGTTCCATACAAATTTAAGGACTATTTGTTCCAGTTCTTTGAAAAATGTCCTCGGTATTTTGATCGGGATAGCATTGAAAGTGTAGATTGCTCTGGGTAGTATGGACATTTTAACTATGTTAATTCTTCCAATCCATGAGCATGGAATATTTTTCCATCTTTTTATGTCTTCCTCAATATCTTTCAAAAGTGATCTATAGTTTCTAGGNAGTGATCTATAGTTTCTAGAATATAGGTCCTTTACGTCTCTGGTTAAGTTAATTCCAAGTTAACGTATGGTTTTTGGTGCTACTGTAAATGGGATGGATTTCCAAATTTCTCTTTCTTCAGTCTCAATATTCGTATATAGAAGTGCAACTGATTTGTGGGCATTGTTTGTGTATTTTGCCACATTACTGGATTGTTCTATAACTTCTAATAGTTTGGGAGTGTATTCCTTTGGGTTTTCCATATAGAGTATCATGTCATCTGTGAAGAAAACCATTTTGACTTCTTCTTTGCAGATTTGGATACCTTTGATCCCCTTTTGTCTTCTGATTGCTGTTGCAAGGACTTCTAGAACTATCNTGCAAGGACTTCTAGTACTATGTTGAATAATAGTGGCGAGAGTGGGCATCCTTGTCGTGTTCCTGATCTTAAGGGAAAGGCTTCCAGCTTTTCCCCATTGAGAATAATGCTTGCAGTAGGCTTTTCATAGATGGCTTTTATGAGATTGAGAAATGTACCCTCTATTCCTACACTCTGAAGGGTTTTAATCAGGAAAGGATGCTGTATTTTGTCAAATGCTTTTTCTGCATCAATTGAGAGGATCATATGGTTCCTGAGTCTTTTCCTGTTGATATGATGTATCACATTGATTGATTTGTGAGTGTTGAACCATGCTTGCACCCCTGGTATGAATCCCACTTGGTCATGATGGATAATCCTTTTAATGTACTGTTGCATTTTATTAGCAAGGATCTTGTTCAGGATTTTGGTGTCCATATTCATTAGGGAAATTGGTCTGTAATTATCCTTTTTGAGGGTNCATTAGAGAAATCGGTCTGTAATTCTCCTTTTTGAGGGGGTCTTTGCCTGGTTTGGGGATCAAGGTAATATTAGCCTCATAGAATGAGTTTGGTAGCTTTCCTTCTGTTTCTATTTTTTGAAATAGCTTTAGGAGAATAGGTATTATTTCTTCTTTGAATGTTTGGTAGAATTCCCCAGGAAAACCGTCTGGGCCTGGAGTTTTATTATTTGGAAGGTTGTTTATCACTGACTCAATTTCTTCATAGTTAATTGCCCTATATAAGAAATCTATTTCTTCCTGTATCAGTCTTGGTATTTTATAGGTTCCAGGACAGGCCTCCATCTCTTCCAGATTGTTTAGTTTTTTGGCATATAGCTGTTGATAAAAGTTTCTAATAATCCTTGCAATTTCAATGGTGCTGGTCGTGACCTCTCCCTTTTCAGTCATAATTTTAATAATCTCAGTCCTTTCTCTTTGTTTTTGGACAAGTTTTGCCAGTGGTCTATCAATTTTATGGATTCTCTCAAAGAACCAGCTTCTAGTCCTGTTGATCTGCTCTACTGTGGTTCTGGTCTCTAATTCATTGATTTCTGCTCTAATCTTGGTCAACTCCTTCCTTGTCAGTGGGTTAGGCCTGTCCCTCTGTTGCTGTTCCAGTTTCTTGAGGTGAGAATATAGAAACTGCATTTTAGATTTTTCTATTCTTTTGAGTGAGGCTTGGATGGCTATGTATTTCCCCCTTAGGACTGCCTTTGCAGTATCCCATAGGTTTTGGACCGTTGTGTATTCATTCTCGTTGGTCTCCATAAATTGTTTAAATTTTTTTTTATTTCCTGGTTTATGTAGTCATTCCTAAGCAGGATGGTTTCTTAGCCTCCAAGTGTTTGAGTTTCTTCCAGGTTTTTCCTTGTGGTTGAGTTCCAATTTCAGAGCGTTGTGGTCTGAGAATATGCAGGGGATAATTTCAATCTTTTGGTATTGGCTGAGACCTGTTTTGTGTCCCAGAGCATGATCTATTCTTGAGAATGTTCCATGGGCATTTGAATAGAATGAGTATTCTTTGGTTCTGGGGTGTAGTGTTCGATATATATCTATGAGGTCCAACTCGTCGAGTATGGCATTCAAAGCCTTTGATTCGTTGCTTAGTTTTCGCCAGGGTGTTCTGTCTAATTCTGATAGTGTGGTGTTGAGGTCCCCTACTATTACTGTGTTTTTATCTATATGTCTCTTTATTTTGGTTATGAGTTGGCTTGTGTATCTTGCTGCTCCCCTGTTGGGGGCATATATATTAATAATTGTCATATCCACTTGTTGAATACTTCCTTTAAGAATAATATAGTGCCCTTCTGTATCTCTCTCTATGGCCTCTAGTTTAAAATCCAGTCTATCTGATATGAGAATTGCTACTCCAGCTTTCTTTTGAGGTCCATTTGCGTGGAAGATGGTACTCCATCCCCTTACTCTAAGTCTGAATGCATCTTTGGGTTCAAAATGAGTCTCTTGTAGACAGCAAATGAATGCGTCACGTCTTTTTATCCAATCTGCAACCCTGTGGCGTTTTATGGGAGAGTTTAAGCCATTTAGATTGATAGAGATTATTGACAGATATGATTTTAATGATGCCATTTCTCTTTAAAGTCTTTGTATCGGTTGTGACTTGCTGCTCTGTATCACTCTTGGGGCCTTTTTACCTTTATAGAGCCCCCCTTAATATCTCCTGTAGGGCTGGTTTCGTGGTTACGAAATTGGTTAATGATTGGCGATTTTGGAACGTCTTTATTTCTCCATCAATTCTGAATGACAGCTTTGCTGGATAAAGGATCCTTGGCTGCATGTTTTTCTCTGAAAGAGCTTTAAAAATGTCCCCCCAAGCCTTTCTCTCATTCCAGGTCTCTGTAGACAGGTCTGACGTAATTATGATACCTTGTCTTTGGTACGTGAGAAATTTTTTTGCCCTGGCCGCTTTCAATACTGATCTAATATTTGTGAATTGCGCTATGATGTGACGTGGCATAGGTTTGTCGTGGTTGAGCTTGGATGGGGTCCCCTCTGCCTCTTGGACATGAATGTTTGTTTCCCTTGCTAGATTAGGGAAGTTTTCAGCTACAATTTGTTCAAATATCTCTTCTAGACCTCTGTTTTTCTCCACCCCTTCAGGGATGCCGATGATTCTGACATTGGATCGTTTCATAGAGTCAGTAATCTCCCGTAATCTACATTCGTGGGCGTGGATTTTTTTAAGACCAGCTTCTATTTTCGTTTTTTCTTCTACTAACCCATCCTCCAATTCGCTAACGCGTTCCTCTGCCTCGGTGACCCTGGCCGTCAGAGCCTCTAGTTTTGACTGGCATAGGTTTGTCGTGGTTGAGCTTGGATGGGGTCCCCTCTGCCTCTTGGACATGAATGTTTGTTTCCCTTGCTAGATTAGGGAAGTTTTCAGCTACAATTTTTTCAAATATCTCTTTTAGACCTCTGTTTTTCTCCACCCCCTCAGGGATGCCAATGATTCTGACATTGGATCATTTCACAGAGTCAGTAATCTCCTGTAATCTACATTCATGGGCGTGGATTTTTTTGAGACCAGCTTCTATTTTCGTTTTTTCTTCTACTAACCCATCCTCCAATTCGCTAATACGTTCCTCTCCTCGGTGATGCTGGCCTTCTGAGCCTCTAGTTTTGACTGCATTTGGCTTATAGTTTTTTTAAGTACTGCCAGATTCTCTTTCATTTCCGCCCTTAGAGTTTCTATATTCTCATTAACATTTTCGTTAATACTTTTTTCAAGTCTACTCATCATCTTGACCATTGTTACTCTGAATTCCATTTCTGATAATTTGGTTACATCCATATCCATTATTTCTGTGGCAGAGGCCACAGACTCATTGTCTTTTCTTTGCTTGGGGGGACTTCTCCTTCTCGTCATTCTGATCAGGAGAGATTGTGGGGTTGTCCAGAGCCCAAATCATTGTCCAGGACCCAGGCTGTGCGTCCTTGATTTATAGGGATTGTAGGGTTGTTGGCTTCTTTTTTAAAGATTTTATTTATTTATGTGGCAGAGAGGGAACCAGTGAGAGAGGGAACACAAGCAGCGGATTGGGAGAGGAAGAAGCAGTCTTCCAAAGGAGGAGCCCGATGAGGGACTCCTTTCCAGTACGCTGGGATCACGCCCTGAGTGGAAGACAGTCGCTTAATGTCTGTGCCACCCAGGGGCCCCAGGATGAGGGCTTCTTGATTTTTCAGCTTGCCTTCTGGGGGAGGGGCCTGCCGCACCGATAATCAGGCATTCCTGTTTGGGTAGAGTCTCCATGTCCCCTGCGAGGGGGGATGGGGATGGCATCCTATGAGCCGGTATTTCCAGGCTTTTGTACTCTAGCTGGTTTCCTTGGCATTTTGCTGTGCCTCTCCTGAGTGTCAGAACAGCAGTGGCCGAATCTCAGCCTCTGTCTCAGAACAGAGGGTTGGGGCCCATTCCCCACTGATGTTCTGGCCACTTTAACCCTTTTACTGTTGGTGCTGCTCAACCCTGTAGCGTCCCGGGATGTGCGTTCCACACCCGTTGTCCCAGCCCTCACTTCCAGGGCCGGCGCATCTCTGTCCTTTCTGTTTCTAACACCACCAGCCACCAGGCACCTGCCGCCCCCCCCCCATGAACACCCGGAGCTCCCGGTCTCAGTCTGTTCCCAGTGAGCACACTGGAGTTCCGGAGTTCCGTGAGAAGTCTGTTGGCACGCACTCCCAGCTCATGGTCTCAGTCTACTGTCTCGCGGGTGCCCTCCAGGAGTCTGCCTTCTCCCCTGTGTAGGTGGCTACCACTTCCCGGCGCCTGAATGCGGCAGCTCCCTTCCCCTTCCATTTATCTTCCAATATCTGTGCACGGTTTCATGGCTCCCCAGTTTGTACCTCGATACTCAGCCTTGGAGATGTTCATTTGTAGAGATCCAGATGTATCTTACTGCGTCTCAGGCTGATTCCATGGATGTTCAGGCTGGTCTGGTACCTATCCAGCTCGACTCAGGGGCCCGGCTGCAGAAGGGGTCCCCTACTCCTCTGCCATCTTAACTCACTCTGCCATTTTACTTTCATAGGTCCCCTGTAGGGCTGGTTTCATGGTTATTTAATTGGTCAGTGACTGACGATTCTGGAAGATCCTTCTCTCTCCATCAATTCTGAATGACAGCCTTGTTGGATAAAGGATCCTTGGCTGCATGTTTTTCTCTGAAACAGCTTTATTTATTTTTTTTTTATTTTTTTTTTTAAAGATTTTATTTATTTATTCGACAGAGATAGAGACAGCCAGGGAGAGAGGGAACACAAGCAGGGGGAGTGGGAGAGGAAGAAGCAGGCTCATAGCAGAAGAGCCTGATGTGGGGCTCGATCCCATAACACTGGGATCACGCCCTGAGCCGAAGGCAGGCGCTTAACCGCTGTGCCACCCAGGTGCCCCTCTCTGAAACAGCTTTAAAAATGCTGCCCCCAACCCTTTCTCTCATTCCAGGTCTGTGTAGGCATGCCTGACATAATTCTGATACCTTTCCTTTGGTACGTGAGAAATTTCTTTACCCTGGGTGCTTTCAATACTGTATCCATGGATCTAATATTTGCATATTGCAATATGACGTGACTTCGCATAGCTTTGTTATGGTTGAGCTTGGGAGGGGTCCTCTCTTCCTCTTGGACAAGAATTCTTGTTTCCTTTGCTAGATTAGGGAAGTTTTCAGCTGCAATTTGTTCAAATATCTCTTCTAGACCTCTCTTTTTCTCCACCAAGGGGGCGGGGAAACATTTATCATGGGAATGGATTTTGAAAGAAAGCCTGAATAGCAATTCTTACATCACACATATTACATTTTAAACTAAAGGCTGTAACAAGAGATAAAGAAGGAGAATGTATCATACTAATGGGGACAACAAGAAGATCTAAGAATTGTAAATATTTATGCCCCCAAAATGAGAATACACAATACATAAAACAATTAAACAAACATAAAAGAACTCATTGATAATAATAAAATAATATTAAGGGACTTTAACACCCTATTTACAACAATGGACACATAATCTATGTGGAGAATCAACACACTCTGAATGACGTATTGGACCAGATGGACTTAACAGATATATTCAGAACATTTCACACTAAAGGAGCAGAATACACATTCTTTTCATGTGCACAGGGAACATTCTCAAGAATAGATCTCATACTAGGTCACAAATCAGGCCTCAGCATGCAAAAAAAAAAAAAAGATATCATAGCATGCATATTTTCAGACCATGACAGAATGAAACTTGATGTCAACCACAGGAAAAATTTGGAAAGACCACAAATACATGAAGAGTAAAGAACATGCTACCAGAGGATGAATGGGTCAACCAGAAAATTAAAGAGGAAATAAAAATATACATGGGAACAAATTGAAATGAAAACACCACAGTACAAAACCTTTGGGATGCAGCCAAAGCAGTCATATGAGGTAAGTATAAAGCAATACAGTCCTACCTAAGAAGGAAGAAAAGACTCAAATAGACAACATAAATTTGCACCTGAAAGAGCTAGAAAAAGAACAGAAAACAAAGTCTAATGCCTGCACAAGAAGTTAAATAATAAAGATTGGAGCTGGGGTGTTCCTAGGTGGCTCAGTTGGTTAAGCATCTGACTCCTAATTTCACCTCAGGTCATGATGTCAGGGTCATGAAATTGAGCCTTGTGTCAGGCTCTTTGCTCAGTAGGGAGTCTGTTTGAGATTCTCTCTCTCCTACTTCCTCTACCGCTCCACTGCAAGCTTGCTTGTTCTCTCTCTAATAAATATGTTTTAAAAATATTAGAGCAGATATAAATTATATAGAAACTAAAAATACAATAGGACAGATCAATGAAATCAGGAGGTGATTCTTTGAAAGAATTAATAAATTTGATAGGCCGTAGGCAGACTTATCAAAAAGAAAAGAGAAAGGACCCAAAAAAATAAAATCACAAAGAGAGAGGACAAATAACAATCAACACCACAAAAATACAATTATAAGAGAATATTATGAACAATTATATTCCAACAATTTACATAATTTGTAAGAATGATAAATTCCAAGAGACATACAAAACTAGAAACTACAAAAACTGAAACAGGAAGAAATAGAAAATTTGTGCAGACCCATAACCACAATGAAATTGAATCATTAATCAAAAAGTCTCCCAATAGGAGGAGTTAAGATGGTGGAGGAGTAGGGGACTTCTTTTTCAGCTGGTCCCCTGAGTTGAGCAGGATAGGTACAAGACCAGCAGGAAAATCCACGGAATCAGCCTGAGACGCAGGAAGATACATCTGGATCTCTACAAATGAACATCTCCAGCACTGAGTATTGAGTTACGAAATGGGGAGCCATGAAACCATGCACAGATATTGGAAGATAAACGGAAGGGGGTGAGGGCCACCGTGTCCAGGCCCGGGAAGCTGTAGACACCTGCACGGGGGAGTGGGAGGACCACGGATGCGCATCCTTGAGACAGCAGAAAGAGACTGTGAGCTGGGAGCACGCGCCACCAAGCATCTCACCGAACTCTGGAACTCCGGTGTGCTCACAGGATCCAGACTGAGACTGGGAGCTCCGGGAGTGCGCACGGGGCAGCTGGCGGCTGGCAGCCAGCGAGCCAACTGAACGGGGGAGTGGGCGGACCGTGGACGGCACCCGCGTGTCAGCAGACTGAGACCGGGATCTCCAGGAGCACGTGCCACCAAGCATGTCACGGAGCTCCAGAACTCTGGTGTGCTCAGAGGATCCAGATTGAGACCGGGAGCTCTGGGGGTGTGCATGGGGCGGCTGGCAGATGATGGCTGGCGGGGTTAGAAACACAAAGGACAGAGATGCGCCGGCCCTGGAAGTGAGGGCTGGGACGCCGGGTGTGGGGTGCACAGCCTGGGATGCTGCAGGGTTGAGCAGCACCAACAGAAACAGAGTTAAAATGGTAAGAACATCAGTGGAGAATGGTCCGCGATCTCTCTGTTCTGAGACAGAGGCTGAATTTCGGAAGCTGCTGCTCTGACTCTCAGAAGAGGTACAGCAGACCACCAGGGAAAGACGCCAGAGAACAGAAGCCCGGAAATACTGGCTCACAGGGTGCCCATCCCCATCCCCCCTCCCAGGGGACATGGAGACTCTACCCAAACGGGGTTTCCTGAGTACCGGCCAACAGGCCCCTCCCCCAGAAGGCAGGCTGAAAAATCAAGAAGCCCACAACCCAGGGCACCTGAGGGGAGCAGTCATGAGTGCCTGTCTTTGGATTAGGGCTTGATTACAGCATTCCGGAAAGGAGTCCCTCATCGGGCGTCTCCACCAGGAGCCTGCTTCTTCCTCTCCCACTCCCTTGCTTGGGTTCCCTTTCTTGCTGACTGTTTGTCTCTCTCACTCAAATGAATAAATAAAATCTTTAAAGAAGAAGCCCACATCCCTAAGATCTCTATAAAACAAGGGCACAGAGCCTGGGTCCCAGTCAATAATTTGGGCTCTGGACAACCCCGCAATCTCTCCTCATCAGAAGGATAAGAAGGAGAAGTCCCCCCCAACAAAGAAAAGATAATAAGTCTGTGGCCTCTGCCACAGAATTAATACATATGGATGTATCCAAATTATCAGAAACGGAATTCATAGCAACAATGGACAAGATGATGAGTAGACTTGAAAAAATTAACGAAAATGTTACTGTTAATATAGAATCCCTAAGGACGGAAATGAGAGTGAATCTGAGAGAAATTAAAATTTCTATGAGCCAAATGCAGTCAAAACTAGAGGCTCTGATGGCCAGGGTCACCTAGGCAAGGGAAGGCATTAGCAATTGGAGGATGGGTTAGTAGAAGAAAAAACGAAAATAGAAGCTGTTCTCAAAAAAATCCACGCCCACGAATGTAGATTACAGGAGATTACTGACTCTTTGAAACGTACCAATGGCAGAATTATCGGCATCCCTGAGTGGGGAAGAAAAACAGAGGTCTAGAAGAGATATTTGAACAAATTGTAGCTGAAAACTTCCCTAATCTAGTGAGGGAAACAAACATTCGTTTCCAAGAGGCAGAGAGGACCCCATCTAAGCTCAACCACGACAAACCTATGCCACATCACGTCATAGTGCAATTCGCAAGTATTAGATCCAAGGAAACACTATTGAAAGCGGCCAGGGCAAAGAAATTTCTCACGTACCAAGGCAAAAGTAGCAGAATTACGTCAGACCTGTCTACAGAGACCTGGAATGAGAGAAAGGCTTGGGGGGCATTTTTAAAGCTCTTTCAGAGAAAAACATGCAGCCAAGGATCCTTTATCCAGCAAGGCTGTCATTCAGAACTCATGGAGAAATAAAGACGTTCCAGAATCGTCTTTTGTAACCCCGAAACCAGCCCTGCGGGAGCTATTAAGGGGGGTTCTATAAGGGTAAAAACGCCCCAAGAGTGATACAGAACGGAAAGTCACAACCCATACAAACAAAGACTTTACTGGCAACATGGCATCATTAAAATCATATCTCTCAGTATGCAGTCTCAACTTGAACGGCTTGAATTCTCCCATAAAACGCCACACGGTGGCAGATTGGATAAAAAGACATGACCCATTCATTTGCTGTCTACAAGAGACTCATTTTGAACCCAAAGTTGCATTCTGACTTAGAGTAAGGGGATGGAGNTCTATAAAGGTAAAAAGGCCCCAAGAGTGATACAGAGCGGAAAGTCACAACCCATACAAACAAAGACTTTACTGGCAACATGGCATCATTAAAATCATATCTCTCAGTATGCAGTCTCAACTTGAACGGCTTGAATTCTCCCATAAAACGCCACACGGTGGCAGATTGGATAAAAAGACATGACCCATTCATTTGCTGTCTACAAGAGACTCATTTTGAACCCAAAGTTGCATTCTGACTTAGAGTAAGGGGATGGAGTACCATCTTCCATGCAAATGGACCTCAAAAGAAAGCCGGAGTAGCAATTCTCATATCAGATAGACGGGATTTTAAACTAGAAGCCATAGAGAGAGACACAGAGGGCACTATTTTATTCTTAAAGGAAGTATTCAACAAGTGGATATGACAATTATTAATATATATGCCCCCAACAGGGGAGCAGCAAGATACACAAGCCAACTCTTAACCAAAATAAAGAGACATATAGATNCATTCAGACTTAGAGTAAGGGGATGGAGTACCATCTTCCATGCAAATGGACCTCAAAAGAAAGCCGGAGTAGCAATTCTCATATCAGATAGACGGGATTTTAAACTAGAAGCCATAGAGAGAGACACAGAAGGGCACTATATTATTCTTAAAGGAAGTATTCAACAAGTGGATATGACAATTATTAATATATATGCCCCCAACAGGGGAGCAGCAAGATACACAAGCCAACTCTTAACCAAAATAAAGAGACATATAGATAAAAACACAGTAATAGTAGGGGACCTCAACACCCCATTACCATAAATAGACAGAACACCCTGGCAAAAACTAAGCAACGAATCAAAGGCTTTGAATGCCATACTCGATGAGCTGGACCTCATAGATATATATAGAACACTACACCCCAGAACCAAAGAATACTCATTCTATTCAAATGCCCATGGAACATTCTCAAGAATAGATCATGCTCTGGGACACAAAACAGGTCTCAGCCAATACCAAAAGATTGAAATTATCCCATGCATATTCTCAGACCACAACGCTCTGAAATTGGAACTCAACCACAAGTTAAAACCTGATAGAAACTCAAACACTTGGAGGCTAAGATCCATCCAACCCCAAATGACTCAATAAACCAGGAAATCAAAAAACAATTTAAACAATTTATGGAGACCAAGGAGAATGAAAACACAATGTTCCAAAATCGATGGGATACTGCAAAGGCAGTCCTAAGGGGGAAATACATAGGCATCCAAGCCTCACTCAAAAGAATAGAAAAATCTATAAGTCAGTTTATATATTCTCACCTGAAGAAGCTGGAACAGCAAGAGAGGTACAGGACTAACCCACTCACGAGGAAGCAGTTGACCAAAATTAGAGCAGAAAGCAATGAATTAGAAACCAGAAGTACAGTAGAGCAGATCAACAGGATTGGAAGCTGATTCTTTGAGAGAATCCATAAAATTGAGAGACCCCTGGGAAGACTGAAACAGGAAGAAATAGATTTCTTAAACAGGCCAATTAACTATGAAGAAATTGAGTCAGAGATAAACAACCTTCCAAATAATAAAACTCCAGGCCCAGACGGTTTTCCTGGGGAATTCTACCAAACATTCAAAGAAGAAATAATACCTATTCTCCTAAAGCTATTTCAAAAAATAGAAACAGAAAGAAAGCTACCAAAAACATTCTATGAGGTTAATATTACCTTGATCTCCAAACCGGGCAAAGACCCCCTCAAAAAGGAGAATTACAGAACGATTTCTCTAAGGAAGATGGACGCCAAAATCCTCAACAGGATCCTTGCTAATAGAATCCAACAGTACATCAAAAGGATTATCCATCATGACCAAGTGGGATTCATACCTGGGATGCAAGCATGGTTCAACACTCGCAAATCAATCAATGTGATACATCATATCAACAAGAAAAGACTCAAGAACCATATGATCCTCTCAATTGATGCAGAAAAAGCATTTGACAAAATACAGCATCCTTTCCTGATTAAAACCCTTCAGAGTGTAGGAATAGAGGGTACATTTCTCAATCTCATAAAAGCCATCTATGAAAAGCCTACTGCAAGCATTATTCTCAATGGGGAAAAGCTGGAAGCCTTTCCCTTAAGATCAGGAACACGACAAGGATGCCCACTCTCGCCACTATTATTCAACATAGTACTTGAACTCCTTGCAACTGCAAGCAGGAGACAAAAAGGGATCAAAGGTATCCAAATCGGCAAAGAAGAAGTCAAACTGTCTCTCTTTGCAGATGACATGATACTCTATATGGAAAACCCAAAGGAATCCACTCCCAAACTAGCAGAAGTTATAGAACAATTCAGTCATGGGGCAAGATACAAAATCAATGGTCAGGAATCAGTTGCATTTCTATACACGAATAACGAGACTGAAGAAAGAGAAATTAGGGAATCCATCCCATTTACAATAACACCAAAAACCATACGTTACCTTGGAATTAACTTAACCAGAGACGTAAAGGACCTATATGCTAGAAACTATAGATCACTTTTGAAAGATATTGAGGAAGACATAAAAAGATGGAAAAATATTCCATGCTCATGGATTGGAAGAATTAACATAGTTAAAATGTCCATGCTACCCAGAGCAATCTACACTTTCAATGCTATCCCGATCAAAATACCGAGGACATTTTTCAAAGAACTGGAACAAATAGTCCTTAAATTTGTATGGAACCAGAAAAGGCCCCGAATCTCCAAGGATCTCTTGAAAAGGAAAACAAAGCTGGGGACATTACAATGCCGGATTTCTAGCTGTACTACAAAGCTGTGATCAGCACTGGCACAAAAACAAACACATGGACCAATGGAACAGAATAGAGAACCCAGAAATGGACCCTCGGCTCTTTGGCCAACTAATCTTTGAAAAAGCAGGAAAAAGCTCCGGTGATAAAATACAGTCTCTTCAATGAATGGTGCTGGGAAAATTGGACAGCTAATGCAAAAGAATGAAACTTGACCAGTCTCTCACACCATACACAAAAATAAACTCCAAATGGATGAAAGACCTCAATGTGAGACATGAATCCATCAAAATTCTGGAGGAGAACATAGGCAACAACGTCTAGGACATCAGCCAGAGAAACCTTTTTCACGACACATCTCCAAAGGCAAGAGAAATAAAAGATAAAATGAACTTATGGGACTTTATCAGGATAAAGAGCTTCTGCACAGCCAAGGAAACAGTCAAAAAAACTAAGAGACAGCCCACGGAATGGGAGAATATATTTGCAAAGGACACTACAGATAAAGGACTGGTATCCAAGATCTACAAAGAACTTTTAACTCAACACACGAGAAACAAATAACAACAAATCATAAAATGGGCAGANAATAAACAAATCAAAAAATGGGCAGAAGATATGAACAGACACTTTTACAATGAAGACATACAAATGGCTAATAGACACATGAAAAAATGCTCAAAATCATTACCCATCAGTGAAATTCAAATCAAAACCACACTGAGATACCACCTTATGCCAGTTAGAATGGTAAAAATAGACAAGGCAAG
>NW_023254985.1:0-2615 GCF_002007445.2 Ailuropoda melanoleuca | reverse complement strand
GGCATCTCATTGCACTTTTATTTACTTTTTAAAGATTTTATTTATTTATTTATTTATTTATTTATTTATTTATTTGAGACAGACAAAGACAGAGAGAGAGACTGCACCACCTAGCCAGCGAGCATAGGGAAGGGCAGAGGGAAAGGGAGAGAGAGAATCCCAAGCAGATTCCTTGATGAGCATAGACCCCAATGCTGGGCTCGATCTCATGACCCTGAGATCACGACCTGAACTGAAATCAAGAGTCAGATGTTTATTCGACTGAGCCACCCAGGCGCCCCCATTGCACTTTTAATTTGGATTTCTCAGGTAACTAATGACGTCCAACACATTTTCATGCGCTTACCAGCTATTTGTGTATCAGCTTAAAATAAAACTTTTCATTTCCAACTGTTTTAGTGAAATTTCCCCAAAATAATACAGTTTCTTTTTGGGCCTCACCCCACACTCCCTATTGTTAACAGTTTACATAACCATGGTATAATTATCAACTAAGACTAATGAACATCGATACAATGTCAAGTCAACTAGACCTTACTTGTTTAAATGTATTTGAACAGGTAAAAGTATATGGTTCAAAACAAAAATTATATAAAAAGGCTTATATTGAATAGTCTCCTGCCTCCTTAGACTGCTCCACCATTTCTGGCCACCCTCCCTCCAGAGCCTTTTAATTCTTGTACATTCAAATATGAATATATAGCATTCTTCCCCTTCCTTGAAGAAAATGTAGCAGACCATATAAACTCTCCTGTCCCTCACTTTCTCTACTTAGCAGCTTTCTGGAGAGTGTACTTACCAGTGCATAAAGCACTTCTCATTCATTCGGCAACCTCACGGTATGTCACTTGTCAAGATGTTCCCTCGTTTATGTAACTACATGCATTTTTAAAGATCCCTCCACACTCATATTTGTCACAGTGATCTTTTATGATGCTGTTGTCAGAGCTGCACTTGGTTTCAAAATTTTCTGAGCACGGGATCATAACCGAGTAAATTCTGACATGGGAAGTACGTCCGTTGACCTTGTTGAGTTTTGTTTATCACGAACTCTAACACAGGAACCCATGAGGCAAAAATATCAGCTCCTTCACAGGAGACTGCAAAAGCCAGAGAATATGAATTCCTCTGGCAAGGGGAGAAGGGCCCTGGGAGACTCTACAGGAAACAGAATGCCTCACAGATGATCCCAGCTCATCTGGCAGACATCCCAACACAGACCAGCTCCAGTATCTGAAGGTTGTAAGACACCAGAGGACACCTCCTGCTTCAGGCACTTTGATGGATGTACCTAGCTTCAAGGATGCAGAAGGTCCCCTCCCTCCACCCCCACCCCCCCACCAAGAGCAGGTTTCATCAAGTAACTCAGACACAGGAAGATGAACAAGATCTACTCGCTCGCATCCAGAATCCAAGCCAACAGTGCACTTGAAGCCATGTATGGTGCCGAGTCTCAGACAGTTTCCCATTGGCTCTTCTTCTCCAGCATGTCCTTCCCCTAACGCTCAGCAAAAGCTCTGGAGCCTGGTTCATTTCCTGTCCCCACTCTGCCAAAGCAGGACACGGCAAGAATTCCTCAACCTCTCCTCATCCTTCTATGAGGCCAATACATTTCACAGAGTTTATGGAACAAGTCATTTTTCTTGCTGAAATCTCTACAGTGACTCCCCACTCCCTCAAAGAGAAAATCCCAAGTCTCCCTTGCAAAAAGATACATGGCAGAACTCTATGTTTACAAACAGTTTACATGTATAAAAAATGCATCATGTCAGAATGCATATCTCTGCCTAAAAATATAAAGACATGGATAAGGGAGATAAACAATTGAGGACAGTGCACATACCTGCGGGGAGAGGAGAAAAATGTGATCAGGGAGGGGAACACAGTAGGCGTCACTTAACAGACAACATTAAATAAAAGAGAATGACCTCCCCTCATCTGGTCTCCAGTCATAAAACCCTTCTGCTGACAGCCTATGCTTGGTTACTCAGCTCTCAAGAGTGGAGTAGACTTGGCTGATCCTTCCTCGTACAAACACCGGTATTCCCACCATCCTAAGATGTTACAGATGGCGTTTCTGGACTAACAATGCCACAAAGTAAAATGACTACAGCGGCATGAAAGTTTTTGTTAGTAAAAGAAAGCAGAAGCCAAGTTTTAAGTTCAAATTCCAACAAGAGCTGGAGGATTCGAACTATTTTTAATTTTAGCTTGATGTGGTGAGTTTAAGCATGGGAATAAACACAATTCACAAGTCGGTGGGAAGTAAGACTTACAATACACTGTTTCACAGAGCAGTCAGGGGAGAAGTTACATTCCTGCTGTTTTTCCATTTATTTAATCATTGGGCTGCAGGCTTCCCTATTCCCCCCCCACACACACACACACTCACTACTTGAATTGAAACAAAAGAAAACATTTTTCAGTCTAGATGGATTAAACCTACATCTTACTTTTTGCCAATGTGCAAATGACTGGAACAATTTGATTATCATGTGTTTGGGGAGGTTGAAATTTAAATTGTTTACTAGGAGAACACCATGTCTCTGATAAACCCTTTACGTGTGGATGTGTTGTTGGTATACTGATGGAACTCAAATACTATACATTCTCTA
>NW_023254984.1:0-2607 GCF_002007445.2 Ailuropoda melanoleuca | reverse complement strand
AAAAAAAAAAATTTCTGGGCCTCACTGTATTCCTGTGGACCTGTAATTGGTGTATTAAATTAAAAATCTGCAGATAATGACCTGTTGAATGAGGGGGGACAGGCCACCTGCGTAGGGCTGGCAAGTGGTTCCCTGAGCATCTGGGTTCCCACTTTGGGGAAGTGAAAACTCCAGGGGTCATTTGATCAAAGGCACCATTTCAATATACTCACACAAAGAAAGTAAAGTTACAAGATTTATTACTGACGGATCCCATAAATGGGAGTGAGGGGGTGTGCAATGAGCATGGGCAAAGGAAGTCCTCTGTCCCAAGTCAGGAGAGTGCAGGAGATAAGAGAGCATGGTCATAAATAACCTTTATTTATAAGGTGGTGGGGGTGGAGGTCACTAACGTTTTGCAGGCTCAACTCTGAGGGGTTATTGTGAAAGGTACCCTGGAAGAGCAAAGTAGGAATTGGTGGTGGAAATCCGAACCTTGGTTCCTTATCGAAATATCCAGACTCGGTGTGAGCAGGGTTGTCATACTGTAAAATGAGACTCAAAAGAGCTGTTTTCTCGTGACATTTACCCCCAGAAATTCTGATTCAGTAGGTCTGGGGTGGATCCTGACACTTTGCATTGCAAACAAGTTCCCAGGTAATGCTGATGCTCTTGGTTTGCAAACCACACTTTGAGACTTTTCCCTGCCCAGGACATAGCAGAGAAGTATTTCCTCCAGCAGTTGACAGAGCCATGAGGGAAGCCCGATGTTATAACTTTTGTCCCTGAAGGTCCATGGAAAAATAATTATCAGTCCAAGGGGAGCCTGGGTGGCTCAGTTAGTGAAGCATCTGCCTTCGGCTCAGGTCAAGATCCCAGGGTCCTGGGATTGAGCTCTGTGTTGGGTTCCCTGCTCAGTGGGGAGTCTGCTTCTCCCTCTGCCTCTCCCCCACCTCCTGGCTTGTGCTCTCTCTCTCCCTCCAATAAATAAATAAATAAAATCTTTTAAAATAAACTATCAGTACAAAAAAAAAATCTGTCCAATTGGCCCATATGGTGTTTTAAAGAGAGTTACTAGGTTCTGGTTTTAAAAGGAATAGACTCTGCTACACTGTGGCTAGTGCCAGAATGCTCCAGATGCTCTCCAGGTCACTGACTTTCCCACAACTGGGAACCTCATTTCTGTTGTTTCCGTGTTAATGATCAATTATAGCTGTAATATCAGTGTCTTCTTGGTATTGTCTCTTTTTCCTAAGAAATGCTCTGATCCACGCGAGTCTAATGGGACCATTCCATTCTTGCAAGACCCTTTACCCCTGTTTGATTCAAGGGGTGTGGCAAGACTCTAGCCAGGCTATTCAGAAGCCCCAGGAAATTCTTGGATTAAAATTCAGGATAACCAATCTCTCTCTGCTTATTGATATAAGCTATGAGATGTGAGAATTGGGGTGTCAATGGCCAGGAGTCCTGCCATTTGCAAGAAGCCAGTCTGCAGAGAGGAAGATAATCCAAAAAAGGCAGCAATGTTCCCTCTCCACTAGGAGCTCTTCAAGGAGGGGCATTACATAGTATTCTATTCTCCAGTGTCTGGCATAGTTCATAGCACAAAGGAAGAGAGTCAATAAGTACCATAAACAGTTTTATTGAGGTATAATTAATAGACAACAAACTGCACATATTTAAAAGGTACAGTTTGATAAGTGTTGACATATTTATACACCTGTGAAATCATCACTGTTCATCACCCCCAGAAGTTTCCATGTGCTCCTTTATAGTCCCTCTTCCCACCTCTCCTCACCTACCCCCCTGGCAACCACTGATCTGCTCTCTGTCACTGTAAGTTTGCATCTTTTAGAGTTTTATGTAAATGGACAGCTTCTTTCAGATTCATTCACGCTGTGCGTGTCAATAATTTATTCTGTTTTATTGTGAGTAGTATTTCACCGTATGGATATATCACAATTGCTTTATCCATTCACCTGTTGATGGATTTTGGGTTGTTTCCAGGTAATGCCTGTCACAAATAAAGCTGCATGAACATTCTTGTATAAGACTTTGTATGGACGTATGCTTTCATTTCTCTTAGATAGACACCTAGGTGTGGAATGACTGGATCATATGGTAGGTGTATAATTAACTTTTGAGAAACTGTCAAACTGTTCTCCAAACTTGGTTATGCCATTGCCTTCCTGACAGTGTTTGAGACCTCTAGTTCTTCCACACTAACCTTTGGCAAGGTCAGTTTTTTAAATTTCACTCGTTCTAATAGGTATGTGGCACACCATTATGGTTTTAATTTGCATTTCCCTAATGATTAATGATATTGTGCATCATTTTATGAACTTATTGACAATCCATACATCTTCTTTGGTGGAATATCTCTTAACATCTTTTCCCCATTTTTAATTGGTTTGTTTGTCTTACTATTGAGTTGTGGGAGTTTTTTCTATATTCTAAATATAAATATCAGATATGTTTTGCAAATATTTTCTCTCATTCTATGACCTACTTTATCATTTTCATAGCAGTATCTTTTGAACATGAAAAGTTTTGATTTTGACATTGAAGAAGACACAAAAAGATGGAAAAATATTCCATGCTCATGGATCGGAAGAATTAACATAGTTA
>NW_023254983.1:0-2592 GCF_002007445.2 Ailuropoda melanoleuca | reverse complement strand
TGTTAGCTTTGAGTTTTCTATAAATGTCCTTTATCATGTTGGGGAAGTGCCCTTCTAGTCCGAGTTTTCTGAGTGCTTTTATCTTGAATGGGTGTCGCATTTTGTCAAATGCTTTTACTGCCTCAATTGAGATGATCGTGTGTGTTTTTTCCCCTTTTTTCTATTAATGTGGTGTAGTACATTTATTGATTTTCTTATGTTGAACTACCGTTCATTCATGAGATAGATGTCACTTGATCATATTGTATAATCCTTTCACCATGCTGTTGGATTTAGTTAGCTACTGTGTCTTTCAGGATTTTTGCATCTTTATTAATAAGTGATATTGGTCTGTATTTTTTTATGGTGTCAGAGGAATACTGGCCTTATAGAATAAGTTAGGAAGTATTCTCTCATCCTCTTTTTTTTTGGAAGAGTTTGAGAAGGATTGGTGTTGATTATTTTTTAAATGTTTGGTAATAATCACCAATGAAGTTATCTGGTCCTAGGCTTTTCTTTGTTGGGAAGTTTTTGATTACCGATTCAATTTATTTACTTGTTACAAATCTGTTGAGATTTTTTTTTTCTTTTCTTTTTGAGTCAGTTGTGGTCATTTGTGTTTTTCTAGGAATTTTCTCATTTCACCTAGATTATATAACTTGTTGTCATATCATTGTTCATAGTATTCTTTTATAATACTTTTTTTTATTTCTGGAAGGTCAGTGGTAATGTCCCCACTTTCATTATTGATTTCAGTCATTCAAAGCTTCTCTCTTTTGTCATTCTAGCCAAAGATTTGTCAATTTATCGATGTTTCCAAAGAACCAGTTTTTGGTTTTGTCAATTGTATTGTTTCTGTATCCTCTATTCACTTATCTCTGTTCTAATATTTACTATTTCTTCCCTCTACTATGTTTAGATTTAGTTTGCTCTTTTCTTCCTACTTCCTTAAGGTGTAAAAGTGTGTTACTGATTTGAAATCTTTTTTGCTTTTAATGTAAACATTTATAGCTATAAATTTCCCTCTGGGTACTGTTTTCACTTCATCCCATAAGGTGTTGTGGTATGTTGTGTTTTCATTTTTGTTTTTCTCAAAGTATTTTCTAAGTTATTTTGTAATTTGTTTTACCCATTGATAGTTTAAAATGGCATTGTTTAATTTTCACCTGTTTGTGAATTTTCTAGTTTCCATTGTGTTATTGATTTCTAGTGTCATGCCATTGTGGTCAGAAAAGATACTTTGTATGCTTTTGATCTTTTAAAAGTTTTGAGGCTCATACTGTGACATATGGTCTATTCTGGAGAGTGTTCCATGTGCAGTTTGAGAGGAATGACAAAATAAAAACACGACATATCAGGACATATGCAATGCAGCTAAAATACTTTAAGAGGGAAATTTGTAACTCCACCTACATTAGAATCCCACTGTCTACTCCTTTGATTGTACTTTCCCATTCCCCAGAGGTAAACACTCTACTGAAATTGGTTTTTTTTATTCTCATGGTTTTCTTTATACTTTCATTACCAGTGACTGCATCTCTAATCAGAATGGATCTCCTAATGTCGGTGTACTTGTACTCCTCACTATTGTTACACCACCTTATGCTTCTGAGATGCTCTATGTGCTGATTCCTGTAGTTATATTTCACTGATGCTTCACCACTATGCATGATTCCAATGATTATACCACAAAGCATTTTTTTGGTGTTCTATTATTGAACATTTCCCCCTGAAGATTTATTATCACAGCGTATCAAAGAATATTCTTTTTATTTGTTTCCTTGTGCTCACCTGTCAACTATTTTCTCGCGTTGCGTACCAAGGTTGTGCAATTGCTGAATCATTATGTAGGATCACACTCAGCTTTACTACATAGGTACTAAGAGTTACCATATTGCTCTCCAGAGTGGCTGTACATTCACCAGTAGTACCTGTCATTTCCATTTGCCCAAATCGTGCATCTAAAGGGAAGGTTGCATTTCTGGTTCCAAACTTGGGCTCTGGAGTTAGGCAAACAGGAGAGATGATCATGGTTTTGTCTCTTAGTGGCTGAGGGAGCCTAAGGAATCTACTTAACTTCCCTCAGCCTCACCTTCTTGAGGTTTAAAAAGAAATTCTGACTCCCGCCTCAGGGGAGCATTGTGAAGAGTTCAAGAAGAAATCTTTGTAAAGATTCCAACATGGTATTTGGTACATCCCCCACAATGCCAATGTTTGCTTGCTTCCCATCCCAACTTTTCCAATCTGTAACGAGGATGTTGTTTCTCAACCTCAATAGCATTACCATGTTTTAGTGAGCGTATGTGAATGTAAGACGAGAACCACATGTACTTATCTATTTAACGTAGGTATTTCAGCGCCATCTCTGTGACGTGCAGCATTGTGGAGCTGCGCTGGGGCAAAATCCTTATCCTTTCCGTGGAACAATTCTGCTTTTCCTGTCCTCAGTTGGTACCCTCTATGTTCGCATCAGGACTGCGCATGACCTGGGCGTCTGGGAAGACCTTGACGCCCAGGAAGAGGTGACCGGGGATCTACTAGAAGGGACGCTGGAATGCGGGTCAGGAGCTCTTCCTGGGACTCAATGCCTGAGCCATCCCAGGGTAAGTTCCT
>NW_023254982.1:0-1910 GCF_002007445.2 Ailuropoda melanoleuca | reverse complement strand
GAGTAAACATGAGCGCAAACCCCACCCCAAAGCCAAAATTCTTCCTTCATTCTGTTAAACCTTGCTCATTCTGGGTTTACAGATTATTTAATGGATTCTTAGAAGCGTGACATTGTTGAGTTTTTTAAAAAACCAAACTACTTCTTTGAAAATGTTAAAAGTATAATATGTTTTTTAATTCGAGGAGTTGGTCTTAGGGCAAGCACATGAAGGCCCAGGGGGCCCGGGAAAAGGCTGTTATTACTGAGTAAGTTCAGATCTACTTAGCAAACAAGTATGACTTCTATTCCACTTATTTTCAGAAAGAACTTGTGTCAATTAAAAGTACCACACAAAATAGTGCAGCTCCGAGGAAAACAAAACAAGCAGCAGAGAAAGAGCCACCACCCCCAGGGGCAAAGAACACAGGCCACAGAGGCTAAGCTCAGGCCAATTTGCAGCCTGGAGATGGTCTGGAGCTAGAACGCCCCCAAGGCCCCTGCGGTTGCGGGTCAGACAGAGCGCGTACCCTGGTGCCGCACTGTGGTAACCAGTGACAAGTCTCCTGGTCACTTCCTCCACGAGACACCCCCGAGCCCCGACTACTCCAGCCTGCTGCTCGGAACTCCCATTCCTCTTTTTGACCCCGTTGCTTACTTTTCCCTTCACTTCCATAGTATATATGTATGTTTAATTACATACTATTCTGTCGCTTAAATGTTTGTGTCATGTTCTCAGTGAAACGCTACTTTGCACCATCCATCCTGATGTCTCATCACTGGCTGCATTGCATGACTTCACTGGGGACTAGGAATACCCTCACAGCATCATCACTAGGAGTGGAGAGTTTCCCATTACCATAGGGTCATGCTGTCCCCCTTAGCTCAGGGCCACCAGAAAGGGCAGCTGGGGGCGGAGGCACAGGCCAAGGCTGCTAAGGGTGGCTGGGGCAGGCAGAGCTCTGATTTGAGGCTTAACTCCCCTCTAGATCGTGAGAGTGAGGGCTCTTCACAGAGAGAGGGCCATTGTCTGTGAGCCCTGACATGGAAAGGTGGAGAATTCCCATTGCGATTCCCTCTCTGACCCTTAGGATATGCAACAACGTTACATTTAATTTTTTAAACATTGAGGGACTTCCTGGTATTCTTTGAATTAGGAGTACAGGCTCAATTCCCCTGTGGTCTAAGAATAGAATCAAGTTAATTTCAGGCTTTTAAAATTTGCAGACTTGATTTCTGACCCAACATACCGTCTATTTGGGTAATATTCGATGACCATTAGAAAAGAATGTATTCTGCACTTATTATGGAATGGTCCGTATATGTCAATTAGGTGACTGGGGGAGAGGGGCCCTCGGGGGCTCTTGTGGGAGAAGGAAGTCGGGTAAGGGGACCCCAGGCAGTGGTGACCTCACTTCCCTGACAACAGAGCCCAACAGAATTTGGAACCCGGGTAACCAGGCACCCACAGTCCAGAGCCAAACCCCTGCCCAGCTCATTTCGTTGGAGATCCTCGAACGAAGAACATGTTTTCGTGCTGCATCCCCAAGTCCGGATGCTGCAGGCTGAGGAGAGCGCGCCCTGCAAACACTTCCCCTCGCTGGGGAGGTCGTGTCAGGGCTCCCCGACGCCTCTGGCCATTTGGCCGGAAGGACCGAAAGGTGACACCAGGAGGCCCAGAGCCGGCCAGCCCAGCCCCACACGCTCTTACCTGACTGTGCAGCCCCAGGTCCCCTCCATGTGTGCGTGTGTGCGTGTGCGTGTGTGTGTGTAAGAGGGGTCATGTAGGATGGGGCCACTCCGAGCAGAAGCAGGCTGATGAGGGGTCAATGTCCAATAGGCAGGTCATGTTTACACCCCAGGTCAAGCCTGACTGGGTGGGACGGGGTGTGCGGTGGCTGCACCCTTCTGCCCAAGCTTTATCCCGAGCCC
>NW_023254981.1:0-2543 GCF_002007445.2 Ailuropoda melanoleuca | reverse complement strand
CCCCTTCCCCAAAAAAAAAAAAAAAAAAAAAAAAAAAAAAAGCTTTAAGAAACACTAACTGTATGGGGGTGGGGCAGGGAGACCAAACCAGGAAACTGATTCTTAACTATACAGAACAAACTGAGGGTTACTGGAGGGGAGGTAGGCAGGGAGATGAGTTAAATGGATGATGTATTAAAGAGGGCACTTGTAGTGATAAGCACTGGGTGTTGGTAAGTGGTGGATCACTAAATTCTACACCTGAAACTAATATTACACTATGTAACTGGAATTTAAGTAAAAACTTAAAAAAGAAACACTACTTGTTGGTAATAAAGTTTCCTTAAATTTCTCATGGGCCAAGAGGGATGATACAGACACTAAATTCATCAAAAAAAGAAAACTAGAATAGCTATATAAGGAGAAAGAAACAAATATACAGAACTTAGAGGTTATCTTTCTGCAAAAGGGAACAGATGTTGTTTATAGGAGGGTAAGAGACTTAAATCAAGGCAAACAGAGGGAAGAAGTTCTGGGGGCAGGAATCTACACATGGACAGGAAGAGCAGACATAGAAATGGAAAGTAAAAAAAAGCATATAGATAGTTCAAAGGAAAAATATCATTCATTTTCTTCATTTCTCAAAACATCTCTTAACTGTATGAGGCAATTTGGGTTTTGTTCACTTTTGAGAGTTTGAAGTTGTTGGTCTCCCAGACTGGGTATCTTAAGCCATGGCTGGTCCTAGGTGGCCCAGAGTTATGCATAGCACTTAATTTCTGCCTCCAATAATTCTGCATTGCTGGGGCAAATTTGGCCTGAATTTTTATTCATAGAATGTTTAGAAAGTGACTAGGGGAAATATTTGATTTCCAAGTGAGAATGACTTTTCCAAGCATAAAAGCAGAGGAGGAAGGCATAAAGAAAATGATTGATAGCCCTGACTTAATAAAAATATTTTAGAGGAGTATTTAATGATAGAGAAAACTGTCCGTGACATGTTTTTATCATTTATTATTATTTATCAAAAAATAAAAGACCAGCATGGATATTACAATTTCGATGTGGTAAAATTTGTATCTGAAATATATATATATATACATGGGAAATATGCTAAATACTAAAAGAATTATGAGTGATTTTTATTTTCTTCATACTTTCCAAATTTTCCAAATTTTTCTATATTAAGCAGAATCAAAAATAATTTTAAAGCCAACTTAACCCAGCCAACACTGAATACATTTCATTCTTGAACTCATTTATGAGTTCATATATTCCTACAGGTTTGAGTCATATATTCCTACAGGTATTTTAGAATCAGTGGTTGAATTCTATTTAACTCAGTGGCAGACCAAAGATAAAACAATAATTTGTGAGATAATCCAGGGGCAAATTGGGACAAAAATAGTCTGAAATGGAAAGTTCTTCCAGACTTTGAAGAACTATAATATATAGGTGGATCTAATTTGATCCTGCCAGAGAAGGGTAGAAGTACACACAAAAAATTTTTTTAAGAAAAGTTTCCTTAGTTTCCCAGGTGAGCTACTGTATTCCTCTGCTGCTACCTAATTTGAAGCCTCTTTTGGGTGCAGCCCAATTACACTGGAAAACCACCTCCGTTACACATTCCCACCCATCTATACTCGGCACCAGTGATGCCTAATCCTGGTGCCAAAATCTGGCATGTGATTTAGATGTTCTATGCAGATCATTAATACAGCCAAAACTAAGAATGGAGACTTTCAGGGAAGGGAGTTATTTTCTAAGAACCAGGTGATGATTCTGAGCAAGGCAAGTAGAACTATTTGGAGAGTATGGTGGGTTATGTGTATAGGACAGAGCTCTAAGAAGACTTGGCTGTTGTGGAAGAAATCCTCCAACTGGGAAGGCTTTCCAGAATGGGAAGGCTCTTTGTCCCAGGATCCAGAAGCTTTCTAAGGAATACTTCTTTGGATAACCATCTCTTTTAGTCTCCTTATGTCTTGCTGGTTACTAAAGGTAAAAATAAAAACCCTCAAATGTAGGTGTGAAACTCAGTTTTGGTTCAAAAACATATCACTAAAAAGAAACCTTTTAAAGAGAACTTAAATTATATGTATAAAATGTTCAAAGCCAGGGAATAAATAAGTAATTGAGGTGGCTATTAAGCCTAGATCAAATATCTTTTTTTAATTTAAATATTAGGTAGTTAACATACAGTGCAATATTGGTTTCTGGAGTAGAATTCAGTGATTAATCACTTGCATGCAACATCCAGCGCTCATCATAACAAGTGTCCTCCTTAATACCCATCCCCCATCTAACCCATCCCCCACCCACCTCCCTCCATCAACCCCGTTTGTTCTCTATTATTAAAAGTCTCTTATGGCTTGTTTCCCTCTCTCCTTTTTTTCTTTTCCCCTTCCCATATGTTCATCTGTTTTGTTTCTTAAATTCCACATATGAGGGAGATCATATAGTATTTGTCTCTGACTGACTTATTTCACCTAGCATAATACACTCTAGCTCCATCCATGTCATTGCAAATGGCAAGATTTCATTTTTTTTGATGGCTGAGTAATATT
>NW_023254980.1:523-4406 GCF_002007445.2 Ailuropoda melanoleuca | reverse complement strand
CCTCTCTCACTGGCTGTCTCTATCTCTGTCAAATAAATAAATAAATAAATAAATAAATAAATAAAATCTTTTAAAAAATAAAAAGATTATTTATTTATTTTTTGGAGAGAGCATGGTGGGGGGAGGGAGATGGAAGGGGATCAAAGAGACTCCTCACAGAGCAGGGAGCCCCCACTGTGGTCTCATCAGGGGGCTGGATCCCGGTACCCTGAGATCATGGCCTGAATGAAATCTNCCTGAATGAAATCCGATGCTTAATCGACTGAACCACCCAGGTTCCCCACATTTTGGTATTTTTAATCCTCCTGACTAACTCTTTCCTTCTTCCCATTCCATTCTGTCCACTCCAAAAGATCAAAGGGCCATACTCCTCCCTTCTGAAAGGTCACTGACTCTCTGCTAAAAGCAGACAATAAGGGGTTTATAATCTAGGGTGTGTGCAATATCACACTTATTGTAAAATGAGATAAAAAGATCCTATATGGAATTTACAATACAGTTAATTAAGGTGACTGGTATTTTAGGAATTTGAGTTGCGATTTCTCTTCCCTATACCTGAAACTATCCTGACTGAGAAAACATTTGATCAGTTTTGACTCACTGGACAATGTTATTGTAAAGAATGCATTGGTGACAGTGATGAATACTGTTTCCGTGGGTTTCATTCTGATTGATAAGAAAGAATTTGTTAATGTCATGTGTGGTGGGCAGAATAATTCCCCCAAAGATGTTGCTGTTGGAATCTGGGGAATCTGTGAAAAGAGACTTTGCAAATTTGATTAGGTTATGGATGTTGAGGTTGGGAGATTCTCCTGGAATATCTGGGTGGGTCCAAAATAATAAGAAGGTTCTTTCTGAGTGAAAGACAGAGGCGGGAGAAGCAGAGTTCAAGAAGGAGCGATTCTCCTGGAATATCTGGGTGGGTCCAAAATAATCAGAAGGGTCTTCCTGAGTGAAAGAGGGAGGCAGGAGAAGCAGAGTTCAAGAAGGAGATGTGACCACAGAAGCAGAGGTAGGAATGATGAGATTGCCAGTTGGAGGGGCAGGGGAGAAGCCAAGGAATGTAGGCTACATTCATTCTAGAAGCTGGGAAATTCAAACAAACAGTTTTCTCGTAGAGTCTTCAGAAGGACTGTAGCCCTATTGACATCTTGGTTTTAGCCTCATGAAACCGATTTAGATTTATGATCTGTAGAATGGTAAGATAATACACTTGTGTTGCTTTAAGCCACTGAATTTGAGGTAATTTGTTACAGCAGCAATCAGAAACTAACACATTATGGAACTTGTCAGAAACTTAGAAGAGATTATGTGTAGAAGGGAAGGAAAAATTCTCCCTCTACCCCATGGTCTTCTGGCTGGACCAAGAATTAAATTTACATGAGACGCATTAAGGAAAAAAAAATCAAAGTTTTATTACAGGTGCATGGCAAATTGAGACCAAAAGAAATAACCAAAGCAGGCAGGTTTTATACTTTTTAGACAAAAAGACAGTAAATCTGAGAGGAATTGGCAAGATATAGGAAACTTAACATTAGGAGCTTCAATTCGTAAGGAATTCGAACAGAATTTGGGCTAGTGTAGTAAATTAGTAAAAAAGGAACAAGGTTGTTTACGCAGCTTTCTTGGCTCTTAATTTCCCATCTCTTGTGATAAGGATATTTCTTTCCCTTCTGGAACAGGAAGGATGTCTTTCACATGGGAGGTTTATTTCCTGCTTTCACGGGAACAGAGAAGGGTACGAATGTCCNAGGGTATGAATGTCCTTCTTACATAAGCTGTCTCTTGAGTAACTTATTTTATTTTAATTGAAAGATTTTCTGTGTTGGTTTGAGAGGCAGAGTGTGGGGGGTGGGGAGGATAGAGGGAGAGGGGAGACAGAATCTCAAGCCGACTCTGTGCTGAGTATGATGCCCAATGCTGGTCTCGATCCCAAGACCCTGAGTTTGTGACCTGAGTCCAGATCACAAATCGGAGGCTTAATCAACTGAGCCACCCAGGCGCCCTGGCAAAAGAACACTTTCGATATATTTCCAGGTAATGCAGGGAAGTGACTAGTGCGAGAGGGAAAACAAACATGGGGGACTCTGCAGTTCCCTAACTTACTGCCTAAAGAGATTTAGTTTCCAGTCTATGGGTCAGGGATGAAGAATAGAGGCGAAGCTCAGCCCATTTCCATGAGTTGGAGACAGCAAGATGGAAGTTTGGAGAAGTCAATATGGTTGTGGTTTACAGAACAGAATCCTGAGGAGAGCTGCACAGAGAAAGGGGACCTCAGAAAGCCATCTAGGATCACTTTTGAGTTTTCATAGAATTCCTCAATAGGGCACGTGTGTGAGGAACGTATGTGGTGTGGGGAAAATCATAGCCCAGGGGAAGCAGAGAGGAAAATGTCACTAGCCTTCCCACACAATCAGGAAAATCTGTGCCACCAGCAGCAGGCAGAGTGGAAAACCTCGTAATTCATGGGACATTGCAAAGAGAGCTCAGAATACCAACAGAACAATAGCAAAATACATTGAAGACTGCTGTGATATCACCTAACAAAACTTTGGAAAGCTAGTCTGGAAGGATAAAATAGTTTTCCAGGAACCTCACCGTCAGAACAATCCTCAAGAGTATGTGTCAAAATATAAGCAATAGTTAATATCTAACAATTAAAATTTACAATAGCTGCCTTCCAACAACAGATTACCAGGATGCAAAGAAGGAGAAAAGTTCACCTCGTACTGAGGAGAAAGATTAAACAATAGAAACTTACCCAGAAATGAAAAAGAGGATGGAAGTATTGCACATGTACATTCAAACAACTGTTAGAAAGACGTTTTATATACGTAAGAATGTACACAAAGGATGAAGTGAAACAGAGATACAGAAACTATGAAAACAAGGAAAACCAAACTTCTGGAGCTGAACAGTAGCACAACTAAGATGAGAAATGTAGTAGATGGGCTTTCTTTCACGTTAGACACTAAATAGCAAAAAGAGAGAGAGAGAGAGAGAGAGAGAGAGAGAGAACTTGAATGTGTGATCATAGCAGTTGTCCAGAAGAAAGCAGAGAAAAGGAAGGGTGCAAAGGACGCCCTGCACACAAACACGAGAGTATGTGAGCTTTGTAACAATTTCAAGTGGCCTGGTAGATAAGAAATTGGCTGAGGTACAGAAAAAAAAGTTTGAAGAAGTAATGTCTGATTATTATCTGAATTGTATGAACCCTCTACACCCATAGATTCAAGAATTCAGGAATCCAGCCAACAAAACCCTCAAACATAAGGATCATGAAAAAAAAAACCTCCTTATCAACCTACAGCCTAATAAAATTGCTTTAGACCAATGATAAAGAAAAAATCTAAAAAGCAGATGGAGATGAGTCCATTGCATTACCTGTCATGTCCCTAATTCTGTAGATGGTCTCTGTTGCTTTCTGGTCTGTGTTACTCTGGGAGTCTCTCTTCACTTACAGGATCCCCCTTCCTATTTCTTGCAGGGTGGTTTAGCGGCCAGATCCTTTGAGTTTCTTTCTGTCCTGGAAGCTCTTTATCTCTGCTCCTATTCGGGATGACTCCTTGCTGGGTAAAGTATTCTTGGCTGCATGTTTTTCTCATTTAGTACCCTGACTCGATCACACCAGCCCTTTCTGGTGTGCCAGGTCTCTGTGGATAGGTATGTGGCTAGTCTAATGTGCTTACCCCTGTCAGTGAAGACCCTGTTGTCTCAAGCTGCTTTCAGGATTTTCTCTTTATGTCTGCAATTGCAAACGTCACTATTCTATGTTAGGGTGTTACTCTCTTCTTATGGATTTGGGGAAGAGTCCTCTCTACCTCTTGGACTTGAATGCCTGTTTCCCTCCCAGATTAGGGAAGTTCTCAGCTGCGATCTACAC
>NW_023254980.1:0-226 GCF_002007445.2 Ailuropoda melanoleuca | reverse complement strand
GAGAGTCTCTCGTGTCATTTATACTTTTTTCAAGCCCAGCTAGCAACTTTGTAATTGTCATCCTGAGTTCCAGCTCTGACATCTTACTTAAAACCGTATGCATTAGATCAGTGGCAGAAAGTGTTACCTCTGGCTCTTTCCTTTGCTGTGAAGCCCTCCCTCTAGTCACTTTTCCCATAGAAGAATGGATGGGGGAGAGAGAGATTATGATCTCACAGGGTGGACA
>NW_023254979.1:0-2540 GCF_002007445.2 Ailuropoda melanoleuca | reverse complement strand
GATGCCATAAATTATAAATTGCCTAAGAAGTTAAAAATGTTTCCAAAACCTAAGTAAGCAATTATAATCATTCCATCATTCCAGTCATACTATAAAACTGCTGACTAGAAGCTACAGTGAATTGTACAGTATTCTTTTGCTGATTAAAAAATTTTCTCTGAAAATAGGTCACAACAGTACCATTTTTTTTTCATTTTTGTACCAGAAGCAAACAATATGTGCTCTAAAGGAAAATCACTTGAATCAAAGTCAGAAGATCTGATATCTAGTCCCCTTTCTAGTTAATTCTATGAACTTTCATAGACTGTGTTTCCTTATTTTCTAAATCTGGATTGAAATACATGACTGACAGATTTCTTCTAACAGATTGTTTTTGGTTATCCTGAGGGATAAAATAAGTTGATATTTTAACGTATTCATTCACTTCATTCATTCTTTTTATCATACACTTTCTGAGTGATCAGTGTGTGAGCTACTATATTATTTATTTTTCATAATACTTGTTTTAATTTATACTTATTGTCTTCTTGAAAGAACCCACATCTATCCATCTATTCATACATTTGTCCTTCCATACATACATACATACATGCATCATCCCTCAACAAATGTTTACTCGTCACTTATTGTATGTAAGACCATTTAGAAGTTTATGGATTTTCTGATCAGGGAATATTTCTAGAAATATCTGGGACTTTTGATAAGGAATAAGTTTCAATCTTTATCTCTTGTAATGCTTAAAGGAAGAATAATTTTTTAATAGAAGATAATATTGTTTAATGTATTATTTGAATTCTTAATGAGAATGCTAATGATGTAGATGTCCAAATTGTGTATATTATGGGATTGGAGAATTTTGTGGCATGAATTATGATCTGTACTGTAAATTGAAACCTAACACTAGTAGTCATTTGTACAAACTTATTTGTACAAATAAGTTACAGATACTATAGAGAGAAATAGGTTGAGTAAAATTCTTCCTATAAGAGATCTTTTCTTCTTTTAGCCTGTTGTATTACTAACATGATAATTCATTGGAAATAAGACTTTCTTTTATGGTAGAAAGTGTGGAAGTAGATAATGTTCACCATAATTGGTTGGTGAACTGGTTAGTCCCTCTTTGAAGCTTCTACAATGTTGGTAAGCTTTCTGAGGTTGACACAAAAGTTCCTAACTGTGACACTAAAAATGGATGGTCCAATGACTTCTCACTCAGGGATTCAGCTATGTTAGAGGCAGGATCTCACCCAAGGTGCTCAGCTATGGTGTCAACCAGATATTTAAAACAGCATGATTTACAGGCATGGAATGCAGATGGAAGCAGAATTGTGAAAACCCATTTCTGAGCCTTAAAACAAAAGGCTTTGCCATGGAATGAGCAAATGTGTAATGTGACCACATGCTGTAGGCTAATTCTGAGTGTATCTCTAGTGCAAACATCTTTCCAAAAAGCAGCCCTTTCCTCTTTGTGTGTTTTTAATGAAAGGAACTGAAGTTGCACTTTCAAACAGTTTTGCTATTGTGACCACTTTCTCAGCATGTTGATTTCTCAGTCTTGTTATCCTATTCTATAATGTAGTGAGGTCATAGACATTTATTTAACATCTTTAGCTATTTGGATGAGAAGTTACTGCTGATCTCACTGTGGGGTAAATTATGGTACAAAAATACCATTACAGACAACCAGCCATGAAAAATAGCAGATGGGTAAAGAAAAGAGGGCAAACCATTTTTCTGTAAGTCATAAATAAATACTCTTTTTTCCCCAGTTTTCATTGTGCATAGATTTAGTAGGGATAACACAGGGGAAAAATACTTTGTTTTTGCAAAAGGTATATTTTGGAACTCTTAAGAGTGTAATGCACTCATTCATTCACCTCTTTGTTGAACTAAATCACATCTCAGTGACCATGCTCAGTGCCTGGCACAGAGGGCACTGTGGGCTGTGTTGCAGATGCTTACAGAATAGTAGCTAAGGAAGGGGGAAAGAACTGTGCCTAACTGAAGGCACAGTTGAGCTTTCCTTTCTTTTTTTTCTCTTTTGATCCACATGTAAATATTTATCTTTCTCTGTCTGACTTATTTCACTCAGCGTATGCCTTCATGGTCCATCCATGTTGTCGCAAATGCTTATTTCCTTCTTTTTTTAGAATTGAATAATATTTCATTGTATATACCACATTTTAAAAATCTGTCCACCCATTCATGGACTATTAAGTTGCTTCCATGTCTTGGTTATTGTAAGTAATGCTGCAGAGAACATAGGGGCACACTTATCTTTTCCAATTAATGTTTTGTTTCCTTCAGATAAATACCCACAAGTGGAATTGTTGGATTATATGGTAGTTTTATTTTTATTTTTTGAGGAACCCCCATACTGTCTTCCATAGTAGCTGCAGCAATTTACAATCCCACCGACAGTGCACAAGGGTTCCCTTTTCTTCACATCTTTGCCAACTGTTGTTGTTTCTTCTTTTTCTCCTTTTCATTCTTCTTCCTTTTCCTCTTCCTCTTCCTCTCCCCCTCCTCCCCCTCCTCCC
>NW_023254978.1:0-2529 GCF_002007445.2 Ailuropoda melanoleuca | reverse complement strand
ACTTAAAAAAAAAAAAAAAAAAGAAACGGAAGAAGAAAAGAAAAGAAAGGAAACAAGGAAAGCAACACACATAGAATGAAGCCCTTAAGCAACGTGATGGGAACGTTCCAGGTTAGTCTGTAAGCAGACACACCCTGCACCCTTCCCATTTGCAATCGGGTTCATTTTACAGAGTTTGCCACTGCGTCCTTCTTGCTGGTGGGGAAATTTCTCAAAAACGGTAATTAGATCTCCATAGCTGTAACCAGGCTCAGTAACACGGCAGGTGGTAACGAAATATTAGTGGATTGGGGTATCTTCACAGAAACATCCTTTCCTGGCCCTGGGGATTCACATATGTAAATGTTCTTTTAAATATTCTGCAGAACACTATAACTTTCCACATCCTCTGCAAGAAAATGTTTCCAAATGTTTATATATATATATATATTTAGATATACTGCATAACGTATACCCACATGTGACTTATTTATGTCCCTTGACAGACTGAAAGTCCAGAGAAGTTTGTAATTACAGACCTGGTATCACTGATTAATACTTCATTAAAAACACTTATCTAAACATAGAATGCTATCAATACCCACTCATTTCCCAGATCCTTACATTTCATTTACCAATATTAACGTTAGGGTTGCGGGGACAGTTCTGTAAATCAAATGAGTCAAGCAGGTACTTGTAGTTTTTAGGTGAGCTGTAATTATATCTGTCATATATGTATACCACTTACATTGTATTTTTCATAGTGTTCACTGAAAGTCAGCTTCAAACTAACATTATTAAATCATCACCTATTAAAGTGTCAAATGCTTTGCATGGTTTTAAATTGCTTGTACACATGGGGGGGTCAAAACTGCTTAATAAATTCTCTTTAATGAACAGGACTGTAATTCCTTGAGCAAGTACGATGAAAGTTTTTGTGAATTGTCTCCGTTTTGGATTAAAAACTACGGGAACAATTCTGTGGCTGGTGGAAAGTGAATGTTTGCAGTGAAAATCACACACAGCAAATGCCCGTGGCCCACTTTAAAGACGAACTAATGCGTGATATATGAAGAGGGATTCCTTCCCACCACAAAGGATGCAGGCTTTCTTACACTTGCTACTGTGTCATTCTCCAGAAACAGTTACCATGGTGTGAATAAATGTTATCATCAATACTGTTATCGATACATCCTTGGCAAAAAGCATTCTGCAAAACATTTGCCATTTCTGTCATTGTATCGTGCTACTGAGTTTTGCAAAGAAAAACTGTGTTGATTATATATGGTGTATTCATTGCTTGAAATGCATAGTCTTTTGAATTTGAAAACATATTCAAACGCTCAGGGAGGAGATGGTGGCCCCACACTTCCCAACTCTGAAATTCTTCTTTGTGGAGTAGGGAAACCTAAATTGCTGAGAGACATTGAAAAGTGTGTTGCACGCACAGGCTGAAACGTGAGGAGGGGACACTCTTCCAGCACACAGACTGGAGGATGTCTTCCAAGAGTCAGAATTGAAGATAATATGGGCACAAACAGGTGAGTCTCTAACTGTATTCCATGACCTGCCTTCCTTTCGTGGGTCCTCCTAATTACGGACACCTGTATTCCTCTTTCTCCAGTCCCTGCACTAGTGACCCTTCCCAACTGTCCTGTGCTATTAGTCCTAAATGTACATGATAATGAGTATTAAATCAATCTCTAGATTGATATGTGATAATGAGTATTAAAATATACCATGTAAGGGGTGCCTGGGTGGATCAGTGGGGTTAAGTGTCCGACTTGATTTCAGCTCGGGTCAATCTCAGGGTCATGAGATGGAGCCCCGTGTCAGGCTCTGCAGTGCGCGAGTCAGCTTGGGATTCTCTCTCTCCCTTCCTCCCCACCACCTCCCTGCCCTTTCTTTTTCTCTCTCCCTAAAAATGAATAAATAAATTAAAAATAGATAAATAAAATATACGAAGAATATAAATATAATTTCATGGTATGAGCAATTATTTATAAATATTTAAATTAATTTACATACAAACTGTAACACATACTTGTAAATAATATGTTATAAATGTATACAGTTGTCCATATGCTATCATACTTAATGTAGTAACAATATGGAATCATACGTATATACACCTAACGTATAGTTAATTCTGTGTCATTGTGAGCAGCAAACAATTAAATTCATTTAAATCAACAAAAACACCTGTGCGGGTTTATATACTTGAAGCAACTTATAAATAAATATTTATTATTTAGTTTAAAGATTTTATTTATTTATTTGACAGAAAGAGCGAGTTCACAAGCAGGGGGAGCAGCAAGCAGAGGGAGAGGGAGACTCCTGCTGAGCAAGGAGCCCAGTGTGGGGCTTGATCCCAGGACCCTGAGAACTGAAGGCAGATGCTTCACCGATGGAGCCCCCCCAGGCATCCCATAAATAAATATTTAAATGTATTTTCCATTTATGCATTACATAGCTGTATAGGTAAATAATGCATTACATAGCTGTCTAGGTACTAGTTATTGATAACGTTATGTATGGAATATGGTTTAA
>NW_023254977.1:0-2530 GCF_002007445.2 Ailuropoda melanoleuca | reverse complement strand
CTCTCTCGCTGGCTGTCTCTATCTCTGTCGAATAAATAAATAAAATCTTTAAAAAAAAAAAAAAAGGAGACAAGATATAAAACATTCCCACCACACCCCATTAGGGTGATGCAAGTTCTGTCCAAAGCGATGTGGTTTAATGGAATAAGTACCACCTTTTGAATCAAAAGACTTACAAAAGGATCACAATTTGGGGAAATAACAGAGGAAGCATGAAAAATGGGAAGTTGCTTCTTCTTCTTTTTTTTTTTTTAAAATAACGGGGACACAGAGTGATCTGATATTGTTTTCTGGCCACAGGCTTTGTTGTAACTTCCCCTTTCTGCTGGAGGGTCCTGTACTTTTCCTTTCATCTTCAGTCATGAGGGTGGCTCTCCTGTCATGATGTGTGGTTGTCCATGAGTGAGGGGCTGTGTAGGATACATGGGATGGAGAGAACTATCTTCTTCCTGCACCAGGGAGAAGCATCAGGAGCCAGGACACCCAAGAGTTAGGTTTGCTCTGCCACTTGTAGCTCTGTGATCTTGGTCTACCCTTGTCCCCTCTGAACCTCTTTTGTAAAAGGGAAGACTCTGATGGACTCTGCTCTACTGGAGTAAAAACGAAGTCTTGTACCATGGTCACAGAAGTGAAGAGAAACTGTTGCCCTACCCATGCCCCCCTTTATGCTTGCCATGAAATTCGATCTTATCCAGATCCTTATCCGCTGCACAAATGAGTCTGGCGAAATGCCTCCTCACTCCTTAATGCAGCCCCTTTCAAGAGGAACAACATTTTCACACATTAAAACAGGAAACACAAATGAGTCATTCTCTCCCTGGTGACCAGACTGTTTATTCAGTAAACATTTTCTCCCTCGAAGCCCTTTTCAGAGCTCCCGCTGTGCATTGTCATTCAACATCTTATTACATGAAGTCTGTGCAGCCATGACTTTGGACTAATGGGGTTGCAGCCAGTCTATTTTGAGGATGGATTCATTAGATGCTAATTGCACAAAGAGTGCCCAAGTTAATTCCCACCTCTTCCATTTGTCTATTCCTGGACCCTAGACAGTAATAGCTAAAACCCATCTATCTCCATGGTAACAGAGGAAGCCATAAAGAACCAATAGAGCTTGACCATGCTAGGGGGAGAGAATCTGTAGGTAGGAAGAAATTGCATTTTAAACAGGGTGAGTGCCAGCTTTCAGAATAGGGTGCTGTGCTCAGACGAGGAGAAGACCTGCAAGGACACTGACATTCACCCCAGGATTTGGTAGCCACTTAAAGGAGCCCCGGGTAGAGGGTTTGGCAGAGAATATGCCAGGCAGGAAAAGCAAATGGTAGGGTAGCCAGTTACATCAGAAACAGTTGCTGAAATGCAGGGGATTCGAGAAAAGAGTAAGAAGTAGTTGGGTAGCATGCACTCATTCGGTCCGGATGTCCTAGGTACTGTCCGCTGCTTACCCAGTAGAACAGTCTCCAGCCTGAGGATGAAGTCACGAGTAAGACAGACAGACACACACAGCTCCAGTTCTCAGGAAGCACGCATTCTTTCAGTGCATAAAAGCCAGGACTAAGCTGTCAAGAAAATACACAAAATAATTACCAACCTCAGGAAGTGTTGACAAGCGTAGGACCAAGGTTGGCCACGAAATGGAAAAGAGCAGAGGAAGGCATCTGGATTTGAACAGTCAGAGAACACCCCTGTGAGGGAGGACAGACAAGGGCTGAAGGGCTAAGAGCCAGGAAGCTTCCAACGATGGGAGAACTTGCAGTCAGAGGCAAGGGCACGGGTGATGGCTTATGAAACATGTTCTCAGCATCTCCTGGATTTATGTCCGCCTCTGCCGTGTTTTCCTTCATCAGACGATGCATGTAACTGAGCTTGAGGGCAAATCAAATCATCTCCAAATTGGAAATGATTTTTGTTCACTGCTCCTCGAAAGAGGAGGTCAGGAAATTTGTTTTCACAATGCTTATTGTTGGAAGAGGGCAATACCCCATCACACAGTCTCCTCAAATGATCAGTCTTGAGAAAGTTCTGCTCACTCAGATTTCCCTGCCTACAGCGTGAAGCGGGAAGAGGGCAGAGTGCCCGAGGAATCTCTTTGGAAAGTACCAGCTGCTGCAGGCATCATGGGGTCGATGGTGCCTGGCCCAGGCCATGGCTGTCCCCACCTCTGCCAGCTGAGATGCCAGAGCTGTCACCTGACGGTGGAACCTTGGCTTGTCACCCCAGGAGGGGCTTAGCTGCTCCATCCCCATTGCTTCCAGGGGCAGCAGGCCTGACATGTCAGGTTGGGATGGACTGATCAACTCAGCTTCCCTCCTTGTGGCTGGCAGCAGTAGGGAAGAAGAGCAGAAGGGAAAAGGATCTCACAAAAATATCAGAAGAAGTCACATAAAGCTGGCTGACAAGCTAGGAAGGGGATAGCAGGGAACACTATGTTGGAATAGGCTAGTGGAAGAGAACATCTGAAAAATTCCTGAGGCATAGGAGGGTGCCCTTGCTGGATTCCATGGACTTTCTGAAGAATGTTGTATGTGAG
>NW_023254976.1:0-2521 GCF_002007445.2 Ailuropoda melanoleuca | reverse complement strand
GGGGGGGGCAGGTGGGACGTGGAGGCTGAGTGAAGGCAGCATTGCAGTGAAAACTTCTTAAAACATTCACACGTTGGAAAGCAACGCTGGTTCCTTAGGGGGGTAAATGGTTATGTCATGGTTTTTCTTCCAAGTTCATCCTTTGCCTCTATGGAAGAATTTCACAACCTTTGCAGCAATGGAAGGTAGATTAAGAATGAAAATGCCTTTGGCCCACATCTTAGTGACCCTTCAGCGTGTGCCCCGAGCCTGCGAAGGTCACACAAAGACCCACTCGCTGGACAGAAGAAAACTTCAAGGTATTGAGGACACGATGGTGTGATTCTGGGAGGGACAGTTTGTTGCCTCTTTGCCTTTTTTTTTTTTTTAAGAAAAGGAGTATTCTGCATGGTCCTAGTCACTTATCCTTAAGGCCTGTTAAAGAGTGATCTGTTTCCCCACATGCCCCCCCAACCCTGACAATCGCGGGAACAGGTCAACGAGGCTGGATCACCCTTCCAAGATTACAGATATGTAGACACAGTGGGACCCCCACCCAGGAGCCTCATTTCCCACCTCTGGGTCCTGCACATCTGTTATTTTCCCGAGTCTCCCACACTGGCCCTGCCTTGGCCTCTGCCTGCTTGATGAAAGACACTCCTCTTTGCAATATATTATCTAATACTGAGCAATAGAGCCGGCAGTAAAAATAAAAATAATGAGTTAAACTAAACCAAACTAAAATAAAAATCTAGCACTTGAGACATCAGGGCTTCCCACAACTAAAAGAAAAGTCCTGCGGTATCAGTGGCCTGGGACTCACCAGCCCCAGGGCAAACCCAAGGCAGGGGGGACCCCCAGCTCCGGGAGACCAGCACAACCACAGGGCAGTCAGCAAGAAGGTGAGGCTAGTTGTCACTGATGGGCCATGTCATTTATCCTTGCCAATTGTGTTTTCTTCTAATCACCTTTTGGCCTCTTCAGCCCCTCTCTTTTGTAACCCATATAATCTGGCAACCATGGATTTAAGAAGAGACAAATTAAAGGGCACCTGGGTGGCTCAGTTGGTTGAGTGTCTACCTTTGGCTCAGGTCATGATCTCAGGGTCCTGGGATCGAGTCCGGAATCGGGCTCCTTGCTCAGAGGGAAGGCTGCTTCTCCCTCTGCCTGCTGCTCCCCCTGCTTGTGCTCTCTCTCTCTCTCTCGCAAATAAATAAATAAAATCTTAATAAAAAAAAAAGGAAAAAAAAAGAAACACAAGAAAAGTGTAACTGGGAACCCCAAGACAGTGTGCCAAATCCAGGAGCCACAGGGCATAGGGCCCAGGTTGGGCTGGTACAAAAGAAAAATCAGTCCCGGGAGCATGGGGTGGGGGGGTAATAAAGTAGCCACATCAAGGGGGTTAGCAGAGTAGGAAGCATGAAAAGAAAGAATGAGGAGCTTCTAAGCAAAGTACCCAGCCCCGTCCTAGATCACAGGCCAGGTCTGCAAGGTGACCCTGCATTTCTGATTTGCATGGCACTTTTGTTTTGGGGAGTTCACTACAGAGGTAATGATCCATCAGATCATAGTTTTACAAGGGACATACGAGAGGTAGGGAGGGGCAGGCAGCAGGCAAACCAGTCAGGAGGACGTGAGGTGACAAGGGCAACAGTTCAAAGGGTGGCATGGAGGGAGAATGGAGAAAGACGGGTTGAAGGGAAGCTTGGAGCCTGGCTACTCAAAGCACGGGGCTCCCACCAGCAGCTTCGCGTTCCCCGGGAGCCAAACAGAAGCACGGACTCTTAAGCCCCATCCCTGCCCTGCTGAATTAGAACTTTTATTCCAACAGATAATTCATATGCGCATGAATGTTGGAGAATAACTGGTGGAGAATAATTGGTTTAGAGGACAGCGAGAGCATGGCTTGGTTACTCTTTGATATTGAGAAGAAGATCAAGGTGACGCCCAGATCCAAACCCTCTAGAAAATATCTACTGGCATGACAACACAACAAATAACTATGAATCCCAACAGTCACATTATATGGCAAGAAACAGATGATAAGTGTCGTATTAGTCAAAGAGGTGAGGCTGATTCCTGAGTACGGAGAAAAGCTCTCTTTCTTCACAGCTCCTAATTGGGGATCATTACATAGTGCAGTGTGGGGCAGCGTTATGGCAATGAGGACATAAGATTTGAGACCATAACCCAATATTCTAAAGAGATCAGATTCAAGTCCATAGGTAATAAGCCATTTGATTTTTTTTTTTTTTGATCAAAGTGGTATGGGGCAAGGATGGAAAAGTGAGGTGAAGGTTGTAAGCAAAGAATTCACAAGATTTGATGACAGGCTAGTTGTGAAGGGCAAAGTAAAGGAAACAGTTAGTGATGGCCTGAAATGTTTAGTCAGGGTAAATGGGAGTATAAGAAAGCCATTAATCTGGGCGCCTGGGTGGCACAGCGGTTAAGCGTCTGCCTTCGGCTCAGGCCGTGATCCCGACATTATGGGATCGAGCCCCACATCAGGCTCCGCTATGAGCCTGCTTCTTCCTCTCCCACT
>NW_023254975.1:0-2517 GCF_002007445.2 Ailuropoda melanoleuca | reverse complement strand
AGTATTTCATAATGTATGTAATTGAATTGCTATGTTGTACACCTGAAACTAGTATGTCAACCAAACTGCAATTTAAGATTAAAAAATCAAAAACAGAAACAGAAAACCGTCCAAACCAAGCTGTCTTCAACAGGTGGGAAGCACGTTGGTGGAAGTGCTAACGCTCTGTCCGCACCCTCTGGACAATGGAGAGTAAAAAGCACTTCCACTTCCGCCCCAGGTAGAATTACATGACCCAGCCTGTAGCCATGAACCTCCACTCTCCTGCCCGGGATTCCTCCGTGTTTTTCTTATCCTTCACTTTATTTTTATTTTATTTATTTTTAAAGGTTTTATTTATTTGACAGAGAGAGAGAGACAGCGAGAGAGAGAACACAAGCAGGGGGAGTGGGAGAGGGAGAAGCAGGCTTCACTGCTGAGCCTGATGCGGGGCTCGATCCCAGGACCCTGAGCTGAAGGCAGAGTCTCTAACGACTGAGCCACCCAGGCGCCCCACTGTCCTTCACTTTAGGTTATCATGGCTGTTTCTCCCGAGCTCCATGTCCAGGCTTGTTTCCCCTTTCCCTATTTCACGGTCAGACACATTTAGTGAGGATTCACTGTGCGAAGACGTGGAGGTCCACAGAGATTAAGTGGCTTTGCCAAGGTGAACCAGGGTGGCACAGGGTGGATTCACACACATGAGGCTCTCGGGCAGCAAATCCACTACTCTTTTAGGGGAGGATAAATATCTTTTTACTGTCCACTTCTGAATTCTCCACTGGGACTCTGGTAACAAAAGACAGATTAACAAGAGAAAAGAAATCACATTTAATAAATTAAATGACTTGGGCGTTGTCATGAAAAAATGAGAACCTGAAGAATGGTTAAAGCAGGCTGTTCTTACGCTACATGTGATGAAAAGTGTAAAGTCACAGAAAGTTATGATAGGACACAGTACAGCTAAGTATAATAAAATGGGGGAAACGTAGCAATTCCTGTTCATATTCAGCTTCCTCTCTGTGTCCCTTCTAATTCAGAGAGAAGGTGGCTCCTTTCCTCCAGGTATAGGGAGGGCACCTCTCATAGAAGGGTTTCATGGCCTGTTTCAGCAAAAGGTCAGAAAGTCCTTTGTGCACATGCCGTTTCTCAAATTCCTTCAGCTTAAGATATTCAATATGCCAAGGGTAGTGGGTCTTGAAACCCACTGCTGTCTCGACGCAAACAGCCAATAAATATAAGAAAAGATGCTCAATATTTTTAGTCATTAGGGAAATAGAAGTTAAAAGCACACAGGGATACGACTTCATTTCTACTAGGATGGCTATAATAAAATTAAACAGACATGTTTGTTTTCATGTGACATTAGGGAATAACTAACCTTTTAAGATGCAATGATGGTATTTTGGGGTTTTTTTTTAAAGGCATTTTGTGTTAGAGTGTATTATAGATTATATGGAGTATATATAATTTAGCACTTATGGGAGATATCAGTATGCTTTGAAGTAATACAGTGAAAAAGCAGTCAAAAACATAGAAAAATGG
This sequence comes from Ailuropoda melanoleuca, assembly GCF_002007445.2. Classification (NCBI taxonomy): domain Eukaryota; kingdom Metazoa; phylum Chordata; class Mammalia; order Carnivora; family Ursidae; genus Ailuropoda; species Ailuropoda melanoleuca. The sequence continues at coordinate 993 of NW_023254975.1, read as the reverse complement.
TGATTATTTTTGAAGCTTTGTGGTGAAGATATTCAGAATATGCACCCCAAAATATGCCTGTTTGGCATATGGATTATTTTGAGTTAAAGACAACCAAATACTGTTAGAGGCAAGAGAAACTCTACCTCTTCTAAAGGAAATTTACATTTTAAAAGGAAATTTCCATTAATAAAAGTATCTGTGCTAAGAAGAGCACTGCTCCTAGAGAATTGTGGAATTCCCCTTCTTCTCCGTACATAGTTAAAATTGTTTTTCTCCTGTTACTTTTATTCCAATTTAATTTTTAAGCCAGCCACAGAAAATACAAGGGTAGAAGAAAGTGTTTTTATAGTGGGTAAATGGAATTCTTGGTGTGTTCTGTTTGCTTTATTTAAAACTATCCATACTGGGGTGCCTGGGTGGCTCAGTCATTAAGTGTCTGCCTTCAGCTCAGGTCGTGATCCTGGCGTCCTGGGATGGAGCTCTGTGTCGGGCTCCCTCATCAGGGAGCCTGCTTCTCCCTCTCCCACTCCCCTTGCTTGTGTTCCCTCTCTCGCTATCTCTCTCTATGCCAAATAAATAAAATCTTTTAAAAAATCCATATTAATGAGTAAACAATAGTTACAAGAACAACTATGTCTGATAAAAACTCATAAAAATCATGCCACTACTTGCTGGTCTGCCAAGCTGCTGCTGAAAGAGCAGATGATGGCTGTATGGAAGTTCCTTTGTATGCAGTTAGTTGTTATCTCTTGCTGCTTTTAAGATTCTTTGACATTTTAATTATTGTATCTTGTTGAGTACCACTTTGGATTCATCATATTTGGGGCCTTCTGTGCTTCCTGGGCCTGTTTCCCCGATTATGAAAGTTTTAAGTTATTATTTCTTCAGATATGTTTTGGGCTCTTTTCTCTCTCTTCTTTCTGGAACCCCTACCAAGAAATGTGAATGTTAATATGCTTGATGTCCCAGAGGTCTCTTTAAACCATCCTCGTTAAATTTTTTTTTTTTTTT
>NW_023254974.1:0-10925 GCF_002007445.2 Ailuropoda melanoleuca | reverse complement strand
CACTTAGCATTATCTCCTCCAGTGCCGTCCATGTTGCAGCAATTGTTGAGAATTCGTTCTTTCTGATAGGCAGCAGCTTCATTTGCACAAAAACTCCCTGGCCAGGGACCAAGTCTCTGGAATACAGTTGTGACTTGGTGTCAAACAAAATATGTAACTTTAGAACCGCTCAAAGTAGGTGTGCTCAGATGGGCAGAAGGTAAAAGCTGCCAGAGTTGATGGTTTTAAAATGTGAACAGAACTAAATTTCACCCTGTCTCAGGACACAAGAGCATAAACATGATTCTGTTTGAGGGACATAAAAAAGGCAACCTTCATCAACAACGGAAGGCACAAATGGTGCCGGAGAAGACCTTTGCTTCTCTGCTCAAAATGTAGCTGAAAATATACATTTTGCAGCTGTATTTTAAAATACATAACATTTTTGGAAGCCAGTCCCTTGTCATCAATCTGACAGTCCACTTCTGCCGGAGCTTTAACATTTTCAAAATGTAATCTTCAAAGCCCAAACAAGAAAAAGAGTCTAAAGGACATGAAGGCCATATGGGGATCCCTGTTTGAGGACAACGCGCACTGCCATGAACTGCCACTGTCAGAGGGAGGAGGGGAGAGAGCACATGGCTGTGTTAGCTGACCAGACAGGTGAACAACAGAGACAGCCATTCCATTTGCTCAGGTAACTGCAGTACTTCTTCTTCCACTCAGGTTTCTCTGGATCCACCACGTGTCAGGATCCTTTTGGTGAAAATCACAGCCACCCAACTCAACAAACAAGCTAAAGCAAAAAATAAATCGATTGACTGTGTGACTGCACGTGAGTTCCACGTGACTGCAAAATGTAGCCCAGGAGTCCCGGGCTAGATGCTCAGTGTCATGAGACTTCCACCATTTCCATCACCGTGGTCCTCTCAGATCTCTTTCCTTCCGTGTTGACTTCATCATCCCAGCAGAGACCCAAAATGGCCTTCAACAACTCAGGCAAAAAAAAGAAAAGGTGGGGCTTGGGTATAATTCCCATTGGTCTAGCTCTGAGTCACATGCTCCAGGTTCTGAGCCAATCACTGTAGCCAGAGGGATGGCTGATGCTGATTGGTCACGTCTGGGGCACGTGTTCACTGGTGGCGCTAGGGATGAGGTGTGTTACCTTATAAACCTGGAAAGATGGTGACTCTGCCCCCTCCCCCACCCCCCCACAGGTCACCTGCTATAGCTGGTAGGAGGGGAATAGATCCTGGGCAGGCAAGAGCAGAATTCATTCTGTCTTCACCATTTAATGTCCTGAGCCTTCTTGCAGCTCTCCAGTGATTCTTCTAATGTTCACTTCTTGTTCAGAACTTCTCCCATATGCTTTCCTGTTACCCTTGGTGATTTCCTCAACACTCCTGAGACCAGGGTTGTAGGTTTAGGCTGAATCACCTCATACATCTGACACGACCCCCCTTCCTTCATTGTCCAAGATGCCCAAAAACCCCAAATGCCAGGTATGCATTATTGTGCATAATCCCTGCTATGGTCTGAATGTTTGTGGCCCCTTAAATCCATATATTAAAATCCTAACTCCCAATGTGATGGCATTAGGGGGTGGGGCCTTGGAGGTGTTTAGGTTATGAAGGTGGAACCCTCATAAATGGGATTACAAAAGAGATCCTGCAGGGGCACCTGGGTGGCTCAGCTTGTTGGACATTCAGCTCAGGTCATGATCCCAGAATCCTAGGATTGAGCCCCACACTGGGCTCCCTGCTTGGCTGGGAGTCTGCTTCTCCCTCTCTCTCTGCCCTGCTGGTGTTCTCTCTCAGTCTCTCTCTCAAATAAATAAATAGAACCTTTTAAAAAATTAAATTAAATTAAATTTTAAAAAGACAGATCCTCCAGAGTTCCCTTGTCTCTTCCACCATGACAAAGCAAGAAGGCACCAGCTATGAACAAGAAGGAAGCGCTCACCAGAAAATGACCAGAAAATGATGCCCTAACAGCACACCTTCTGGGCTTAAGGGGGAACTTGCTTCAAGTGAGCACACTCCTTACTTGCTGACCTAAGGCCCTTGACCTCTAACAGAACTAATTGCCTTGCTTTGAGATTTGCAGGCCGCTCACCTTAAGGAATGAAGAACCAGGACTTTCCCAGGCCACAGAGGTCAGCAAGTCTGTTTGAAGCCACCTCGGTTTTCTGATCAGCCTAGCAATTTTTTTTTTGGCCCAAATGTTTTTCTTACTTTTAGGTCACACAAATGACTTTACTGACCTCCCTTGGCATGCCCTCCTTTGCAGAAAGAACAGAGGAGTCCTGCACATCATGGAACAAGAACCAGATCCCCTTGCACAACCCCGGAGCACTGAAGCAACATTTGTAGCTGGCATGGAGTCTGCACATGATGAAGAAATGTTGCAGGCCACTGCACCCCCTTTGCTGATGAACGACCCTAAACCCCTTTAAAAATGCCTGGGCCAGGCGGAAACCTCAGAGTTGGCTTTTGGACAGGAGCCCACCTTCTCCCAGGTTGCTGGTCTCTTGAATAAAGCTCAAATTCCTTTCCAATCGAAACTCATCTCTTCCATGATGATCTTTCAGGTGACGTGCAGCCAAACTTGGGTTCACTAACAGTGCTGACTTGATCTTGGACTTTCCAGCCTCCAGAACTGTGAGAAAGCATTTTTGTTATTTACAAACTATCTAGGCTATGGTATGGACTAAGGAATTGGGCAGGGAGTGGGTTTGGAATTAGAGCATATAACAGAAAACCAGAGAACCCCAAATGCCAGATAGTACTGACGGTCCATCTTATGAGCCTTCTGATGCCAGAAGGCTGGGGTCAACTTCCTCCCCACACAGCCATTCTCCCAGCTCTTGTATCGTGCTCCCATCTTAAGGCCTCCGCCATGTGTTTTTCAGGCACCAGGTGAAAATCAGAAATTCAGATGATTTTATTATTTGAGCAGTTTAGCTTCTTTTGTCTCCAATTCTCCATTCCAGGCTATGCTCTGGGCTTTGCCTTTCATAACCAAAAAGGCCGTTGAAGTATTTTCCTAAATCACAGTCATAAAACACTTCTTTCCTAAGTTAAAACTGGCACCTCCCATATCTTGGGTATTGTACCACAATGCTGCAGTCAACATAGGGGTGTATGTATCTTTTCGAATTAGATATACACACCCTTATGTTTACTGTGGCACTATTTACAGTAGCCAAGCTATGGAAGCAGTCCAAGTGTCCATGGGTAGATGAATAAAGATGTGGTACTTACATACAACAGAAAATTACTCCGTCATAAAAAGGAATGAAATCTTGCCATTTGCAATGACATAGGTAGAACTAGAGGGTATAAATGCTAAGTGCAATAAGCCAGTCAGAGAAAGACAAATACCATATGATTTCACTCATATGTGGAACTTAAGAAACAAAACAAATGAACAAAGAAAAAAAAAGAGACAAGCAAAAAAAAAAAAACAACTCTTTTTTAAAAAGATTTTTTATTTATTTATTTTAACAGAGAGAGAGAGACAGCCAGCGAGAGAGGGAACACAAGCAGGGGGAGTGGGAGAGAAAGAAGCAGGCTCCCAGTGGAGAGCCTGATGCGGGGCTCGATCCCAAAACTCTGGGATCGTGCCCTGAACCAAAGGCAGACGCTCAAAGACTGAGCCACCCATAAAACCAACTCTTCAGTACAGGTAAGAAACTGGTGGTTGCCAGAGGGCAGGGAGGGCAGGGAACGAGTGAAATACATAATGGGGAGTAAGTTTATCACGACGAGCACTGAGAAATGTACAGAACTGTTGAATTGTAGGGCATCTGGGTGGCTCAGTTGGTTAAATGTCTGACTCTTGGTCTCAGGTCAGGTCTTGATCTTGGGGTCATGAGTTTGGGCCCCACATTGGGCTCCATGCTGGGGATGAAGCCTACTTTAAAAAAATAAATAATTGTTGAATTGTTAAATTATACAATGAAACTCATATAACACTGTACGTTAATTATATTGGAATTAAAAAATAAATATAATTTTTTTAAAAAAACTGGTGCCTTTCAGTGCAAATCAAAACCACAATGATATATGACTTTAAAACTACTAGGATGGGGGTTTCTGGGTGAATTAATCAGTTGGGTGTTGGACCCTTCATTTCAACTAGGGTCGTGATCTCAGCACTGTGGGATCAAGCCCCATGTTGGGTGTAGAGATTGCTTAGATAAATTAGACTTTAAAAAAAAAGAAATATATATAATGGAATATTTTTCAGCCACACAAAGGAATGAAATTTTGAAGTATGCGATCATATGAATGGACCTTGAAAACATTATGCTTAGTAAAATGAACCAGACACAGAAGGACAAGTATTAGATGGTTCCGTTTACATGAGGTACCCATAATAGTTAAGTTCATAGGGACAGAAAGTGGAATAGAGTGACTGGGAGAGGGGAGAAGGGAGAGGTATTGTCTAATGGGTAGAGTGGTTCAGTGGAAGGTGATGAATAAGTTTTGGATCTAGATAACAGTAATGGTAGTTATACAACATTCTTAATGTATTTAATGCCACTGAATTGTACATTTATGAATGGTAAAAATGATAAATATTATGTTATGTACATTTAACCATAATATTAGTTGATCGATTGATTAATTGGCAACACCCAAAAATTTGTCATTTTTGCTTTTGTTGAGGCTTCTGCAGGGAAAAACTATAAATAGAAATGTATTACCTGAAATGTAGGGACTTGGATATCACAGATAAATACTACAGTCTGTGATCATGCAAGTATTCAGAAACACATCCAGATGCTAGGGTTAAAGACATAAAAGATGAGCTAATGAGCAGCTGTTGGAATTTACTAGCAAGAGAGATCACCAGCTCACCGTCTTTTCCAGTTCTTATTCTTTCTACTCCAGTATCAAGAAAATTATTAATTTGAAATCTTGCTTTTAGCAAATGTTTTGGAGCTGACCATAATTCATCATCGTATATTTTTTCTTTTTTTATTATGAAGTATAATTGAGATACGTCCGGTATAATTGATATACATGTGATGTTATATTAGTTAGGTGCACAACATATTGATTTGATAATTCTATATGTTACTGTGTTCACCATGACGAGTGCTGTCACCATTTGTCACCATACAGTGTTACTAAAATATTATTATTATTTATTTAAAGATTTTATTTATTTGTCGAAGAAGGAGAGGTAGAGAGAGCAGAAGCAGGGAGGATGGCAGGCAGAGGGAGAAGCAGGTTCCCTGTTGAGCAAGGAGCCGGATGCGGGACTTGGTCCCAGGACACAGGGATCATGGCCTGAGCCAAAGGCAGATGCTTAACTGACTGAGCCACCCGGGTGTCCCAAAATATTATTGACTATATTCCCTATGCTGTACTTTTCATCTCCATGACTTATTTATTTTATATTTGGAAGTTTATACCTCTTAATCCCCTTCATCTATTTCACCCATGCCCAACCCACCTCCCTTCTGGCAATCACCAGTTTGTTCTCTGCATTTGAGTCTGGTTTATTTCTTTTGTTTTTTTATATTCCACATATGAATGAAATCACATGGCATTTGTCTTTCTCTAACTGACTTATTTCTATCAGCATAATACCCTGTAGATCCATCCATGTTGTTGCAAATGGCAGATTTCATTATTTTTTTATGGCTGAGTAATATTCCAGAGTGTGTGTGTGTGTGTGTGTGTGTGTGTGTGTGTGTGTGTGTCTATCTTCCTTATCCATTCACCTGTTGATGGACATCAGGACCCTTTCCATAGTTTGGCTTTTGTGGACATTGCTGCTATAAACACTGGGGTGCAGGTACCCCTTCGGATCACTCTGTTTGTATCTTTTTGGGTAAATACCTAGTAGTGCAATTGCTGGGTCATAGGGTAGCTCTATTTTTATATATAGATATGTTCTATACTGTTTGCCAGAGTGGCTGCAACAGCTTGTATTCCTACCAGCACTATAAGAGGGTTCCCCTTTCTCTGCATCCTCGCCAACNATGGAGCCTGGATTTTGGAGGGGAGGGAAGGAGCAGAGAAGGTGACCACTCAGAGCCAGTGCAGCCCCTGTCCACTGTCAGCCAGATCTTAGTCCAGGCTGCTCGGATGGCTGCTCAGATCAATAGTCAGACATTGAAGGTCCCAGACTCCGTTCATTAAATTATCAGAGCACCAGCCTAGATGGCCATTTTCGCAGTTTATTGACGGGAACTGCTCAGCCAGGGTTGGTCAGATAATACTTGGCAGAGCTGACATGTTATAGTTGTTTAGGAATGTCTTGGGTTCTGAGTCAACCTGGGAGCTGAGCAGACCACTCACTGGTCACTAAGGGTGGCCAGCTGGTCACCAGGAAGGCTCCACATGAGGAGGCCGACAGTGCAAAGATGCTGGGGGAGGCTGGCCACAGTTGGGCTTCCCCCAGCCCTTCGGAGGGGCTTCACTTTGGAAGCACCTGCATTGTATTTTGGGTCAGGGATTAAAATCTAGAGGCGAGAGGCTAGGTCAGGGGTTGAGGTCTTTTCTCAGCCCAGAAAGCTCTTTCAGGCATCAACTGTCTCCTGCAGAAATCTTGGGGCAGGATATTTTGAGAAAGAGTGAGAAGAGCCCTTGGTTTGTGTATAGGGCAGGACCTAGAGGTCCCAGGTGTTGAGGGACCTCTGTCCTCAGGGAACCAACTACATTCCTGTCCCAGATGCATCACACATCAGTGTTGTGACTCTGGACAAGCCACTTAAAATCTCTAAATTTCAATGCTGTGAACTCTATGATGTGGGTTACAATCCACAGGGCTGACATGGGGACTGCAGGAGATGAGAACAGATCTCCAGACTGGCAGCCAAGTACAAGCAGAACCAGGTAATCCTCACTTTCTTCTTTCTTGTATTACAGGTCTGGGAGAGCCTCCAAGTTTCATCTCGGTGACACCACACACAACCTCCTCTGTTCTGATCCAGTGGCAGGTAAGGGCTGGGAAGGGCAGGGTGTTTCCTGAACTGGAGTCAGGAGCTGGGACCTGCCAGCCAGGCCCTGTGACAGCATCTGAGGGTTGGTGGCAGGTCAGAGGACATCACGTGGTTGGTGTGCCCACCTGGGGGAGCACCACAGACCCCCCGAGCCAAGCTGTGGGAAGGAGCCTGAGCTCGGCTCTCTGAGGAGGGCCAGTGTGACAGCGGGGCTGGTGCAGAGCCTCCAGGGCTGAATGGTGCAGGCATTTGGGGAAGGGCAGCCCAGCGAGGCCTCCATGGTACACACAGAACTGGGTGTCGTCCAACAGGGCCAAGAAACCATAGCCTGGGGAGTGATCTCTTCTACAGTGATCATCTCCTATCAGACAGAACACCCACAGGGTTACATGTGTCCTCCCTACCTTCCAGGTGTTAATCCTCAGTGAAAGTCCACTCCAGGCACCTCTATCCTAGATAATGAAGTAGTGTTGATGGGCCATGGACAGCACTGGACACTCTGACCTCTCTTTGCCTTATTTCCAATTTGGGTACTTTTGCCAACAGCAACATGCATTGAAGACAAAAGTAACAGAGGGGAGAACTGGCAAGGAAGGCTGCCCTGCCCCAGCGAGGGTGCTCACCGGGTCTGGGGAGAGGGCTCAGGCAGGCCAGGGGGTTGGGTTCAGAAGCCCAGCTGGAGCTAGGCCAGAGAGGCACAACACAGCAACAGGCAGGGCCAAGGGCGGCGATGAGAATGTCGTGGGAACTCTGGTCAACAAGGGAAGTTCCTGAGGCCAGAATGGGGCAGCCTTCCTGGGGAGGGGGAGGGCAGTGCCTACAGCAGAGGGTCATGGGGTAAGGAGATGGGAGCAGGAGCCCTGGTCTGTGTTCATGGCCACAGTGAGGCGAGGTCTGCCTAGAAGTGGCCACACTGGGCTAGTGGTCCATGGAGGGGTCCGTGCAGCTGATCTTCTTCCTCCAGGTTGATGAGATTGTCCAGGAGAGTGCCAGCATCACATCCAGACCAGGCAGGAGAGAGGGGATGGTTTGAGGTCAGGAGATGTAGGGGCCCCAGTGATGATGGAATCCAAAGCAAACTGTGGTCTAGACATGGCCTTGGAGAGGCAGAGACCATGCCTAACTGGGGGCAGAGCCTGGCAAGAGGGGAGGACTGGAAGGGATTCTGTTAGAAAGGGAGGGGCCGAAGGGCATGTGTGGGCATGCCAGGAAACCCAGAGGAGGCCCTAGGGGACCTCGTCGTAAATGGACTGCCTCCATGGGACTTGTAGGCCAGGATGGAACATGCTGGAGACCCCTCCAGGCTAGAGCTGCTGCCCAGCAAGGAGCAACGGGGAGAAGCGCTGGGTCAGGGGCACTCCCCGGCCATCCTGGTGCTGCTAATGGAGCAGGGGTGCTGGGTGGGAAGTCAGGACAGGAAGGCCACGGTTGGGGTGTGTACACCAGCCATGAGGGGGCTTCCTGAACTCTCAAGTGGTGGCCCCTAACCGCTGAAGGTTCCTGCTGCCTCTCCTTATGTGGCAACTCAGTGGCATCAGTAGGTGTTAGCTCCACTCACCTGCAATTTGACCATGAGTGAGGAGCACGTTTAGAGGTTCTGTGAGGGTTAAATGGACAGACTTGACAGGGTCACTCCAGGAGGGGCAAGAGTGGGGCTTTCATAGCCTGGGCTCTGTGAGGCACGCAGAATGTGCAGGAATTGACGGAGTGGCTGTGGATCCCTCCTTCACTCCACTGCCAAGTGACACGTCTCAAGAAGTGAAGGAACCCTTAAAGGTGACAGTTCCAAATGTCTTCCAATGAACATGGAAGTTTGCTGCCTGGTGTTCTGTAGTTTCCAGCCTCACCAGTGTGGGGACAGGATGGGAACTGGCTCCCACCCCTGCCTCTGGGCAGCCGTGTCCCCTGAGCTTGTCTCAGGGCCCCCACTGGCTCTAGGTCTGTGGACCCAAGTTTGCCAGTGGATGACGTGTCCCTGTTAGGCATCACTGCCTCCTCATTCTCCCTCTGTAAAAATAGGAGGATAAAGGTGAACTTCAAGATCTCTGATGTAAGGCCCATTAGGTCTCACAACCCCAACTTCCCATAGGGCCTTTGGTGGGAGGTGGGAGACATTCAAAACAGAAATTCAAGGTCCCAAGAGCTTCTGTTTCCCACCCTCCACTAACTTAATCAACCCAAAGATTGGTCTTCTCTACTGTGCTAAATTCTACCAGAAATTTAGCATTTCCTTTGTAGATGTGGCATTTGGCTTGCCAGTAACTAAGTAAGCTCTTTTTCTATAAAGACATCTCAGAGCCTTGGAACAGACCATCACCTCTACAAAGTGGCTTTTGCCCCCTGCCATCCTGGCCCCTGAGCACATGGGGCTCGGAGCCCCGTGGTTGCTGTCGGACAGCTCTGTGACTGGCAGACGGCTCTACCAAAGGAACTTGGCATGTGTGTCCATCAGCTGTCCCTGTTTAGAGCCCAGTAGAATAAACCAATTGCAAGAAGCCCAGAGTAGGATGTGGTCAATAGGATGTATTGTAGAAATAAATACCTGTCAACTGCCGGGCAACTGAAGTATAAAAATAATATGAGTAATTTACTAAATTGGAGCAAAGAAAACGAAGAGACTATTTTTAAATATAGATTTGCATTCCAAATGAAATGCTTCACCTGTAAACCCCCTTCTTTCCAGTAATTTGTTTAAAAATGCAAATGCCACCTGTAATTTCAAGGCTGCTGACCCACTTAAATGTCTCCTCCATTAGAAAATGTCAAGTTTGATTTTTCCTAGTAGGATAGTCAATCCCTGCCTCTCATGGGGCCCAGCACTATTTGAAATCTAAGGATTTGAGTGTGTTTTCTAGACAGTGGCGGTATCGTGGTCACACTGAGTACAACTCATAACAGACACCAGTGTTTCTCAACTGGTCACACCATTTAATCTGGCTGTTCTGAAACTTGCAGTGGCCCCTACAGTCTGTCACTCAAGTGTAGTTCCCTTTGTGTGGCTATAGACTCTCCTAGTGGATTTTGAGGCCATTTTTAAGCAACAGCAGCAGCAACAATAACAACAATGACAACAAAACCCAAAAAAACAAAACAAAACAAAGCCAAATCTTAGCAATAGATCACATCACGCACATTGGCCTCAGCAGAGGGTGGACCCAGTGTTGTAATAGGCACCTTCCTAAGAGGAGCACAACTGCCTCCTGGACGGGGGGAGCAGCAGCGGGGCCTCTTCAGGATGTATTTGGGGTTTGTTCCTTCTCTCACGCAGGCTCCATCACCTGCAGAAGACCGGGTCCTGTGTAGGGTGCTGATCACCCAGAGGTGGACAAGACAGACGCCCAGCCTTAAAGAGCTCCTGTTTCCTGGGCTGAGCCCTAGGACACATCAATGGGAAGACAGTGGAGGAGGAGCTGGGAGGAGACCCTGAGCGGGTTTGTTCACCTCCCTGAGCCTCGGGTTTCTCACCTATACAGGGCACCCACACCTCCAGAGCCACAGGGGACTGAATGGCAACGTGGCCGTGGGGCGCATATAAAGTGTCCTACATGGTGTGCTCTCAGGGGACAGATAAATGCAGGTGCTGCTGTCACCCTGATGCTGCTGGTGATGGGCTGCTTTTTCCCCCTCTTTTCCCCCACAGGGCCATCCAGGAGATCCTGCTCACCAGCTCAGAAGGCCTGTGCCCTGGAGCCTCGAGTGAGAGGAGCCGTTTTGATACCGACTTGTAGCTGGCCATGGAGCTGTCTGCCAAAGAGCCGGAGGAGTGGGAGCTCTGGCTCCGGGGGGAGGAGGAGGAGCTCCAGCAAGTCTTACAGCTGTCTCTCATGGAGAAATAGAACTTTCTGCTCATGGGCTGCACAAAGCAGGGCTTCTGGGCTGCATGCGGGTGCTGCATCACTTGTGCCCTGGGGCTGAAACAAATAAATCATAAAATGGGCAGAAGATATGAACAGACACTTTTCCAATGAAGACACACAAATGGCTT
>NW_023254973.1:0-2513 GCF_002007445.2 Ailuropoda melanoleuca | reverse complement strand
CCCCCCACACCGTTTTTACCCGAGAACTCAGCTTTTCCTAATTCCCTGTCTGAACTGCCTCTCCACTCTGAAGAGACTATTAAACAGTTGCCTTTTAAAATAAAACTACCCAAAGTTACAGATGACTCTCTCAGGTATCTTTCACTGTTGGTTGAAGACTCAACTAAGGGCCATAAAGAATTTCCTAAACCTAGGGAGGAAACCCAAAATTTTTTGAAGATTTTAGTCATTATTAGGACCTATAACTCCGGGCTTCCAGATTTTTATCAGCTTTTACGTGTCTTGGTAAGACCTGGTGAGGCCCGAAAAATGGATGCAAGAAGCAAGACGGCAAAATCCCAAGGATAGGAGGCAAAATCCTTGGTCTTCAACATCTCAGGGACCAGTAAAAGCTTGCAAAATAGCAGCCAAATTTTACAAGCCATTCCTAGAGTCTTCCCTGTCCACACTGATTGGTCTATTATACGAACTTGCAAAAGAAAAAAGATTCCGTGGCAGAATTTAAAGCCCTTTGGAATCCCTTTTTCTATGGCAGTTGGGGTTTCCATATAATAAATAAGGTCACCCAGTCTACTCTAGCTGCCCTCTTTGTAAATGGATTATCTCCCAAGATAAGTGGATTGATAAAAAGGCAGAAAATAAGATGGGAGGCCAGAAGTCTGACTGAACTCCTCACTGTAGCCGAGCAGTTAGGACCCTAGAGCAGTATCGCAAACAAAATCCGCCAAGCTATTAACTTTATAGCTACAACAGTTCCAAGGCCAAGACCCCCAAACAACACCTGGGCCTCCTGTATTGCCCCCCCCCCATCACCAAAATGCTGGTGCACAGATTGATGTCTCAGCTGTAATTAACTGGGACACTGGTAAAAGCGATTGTTCTCAAAGGTCCTATGCAAATTCTTCTTGAATGTCCTCAAACAAAAGATTCATGTAGATGTAAGTAAACTTCTCCCTAAATTACCTCAGTATCTATTAAAGCCTGAGGCCATCAAGGCCTCACACCCATAGTAGAAGATCTAATTGCTTGCCCAGGGGCTAACTATACCCCATACTAGTCCCAGCAAAACACGTAGACTTTACTGATCTAGAAACCTAATGGATGGATGGAGATGGCGATTTGTCCGGGATTGGAGAGATTATTAGTGTTACAGGATTTCTTTCCTTCGGTGCGCATGGTTCTTGATCACGCTGCTTTGAAGAATGAAGACATAGACCAGTGGTGGGCACCAAAGCAAAGTTTACTGAATGACAGCACAAAGCTCCCCAACAGGTAGGGGATCCGAGAGGGGTGCCACCAGAGTTTCTACATCTCGGGGTTTTTATGGGCTTGTTGGCTGGCTGTTTTAATCTGATTAACCCTCCCCATGCCTATCGTCCAATCAGGTTTTTGTCATCTATCTATCACATGGGAAAGGGTGGAGGGCTCCTTACAGGGTGGTGTACAAGCCTTAAGGGTGGTTTCCTCTTAGGGTGGAGGGAGGGGGGGCTTGTCCCTGCCATCAGTAGGATAGCTAGCCTCCATTTCCCAGGCATTCCAAGCCCGAGCACCCTTCTGTGGCAAGTTCTTCCAGACCAAGTTGGTTCACTGCTGTAAACCTCTGCTCAGCCCTGTAGACCCCAACAGCTAATTCCTATTGCCTTTATTTGAAACAATTGCCAATTTACCTGGACAGTCATACCTCAAGGGTTCTCTGAAATTCCTTATTTCTCTCAAATACTTCACTGGGATTTAAGCACCCTCCCATTCCCCCTGGAAATCAACCCTTTTACAATCTGTAGATGATCTTTTGCTGTGCTCAGTAACCAAAGAGGCATCCATAAAAGATTCCATTTATTTACTGCAACTGTTAGCTGAAAAGGGGCACAAGTCCCTAAGGAAAAATCACAATTATTTCTAGTCACTGTTCATTACGTAGGTCATGAGCTAAGCACTGAAAGAATTCAACTGCCTCCAAAAAGAATTAAGCAAATCCAGGACTTTCTAGACCCATAAATAAGTGACCGTGTCCTGGATTTCTAGGCTTGGCAGGTTATTGCAGACTATGGGTTCCTAATTTTTCCCTTTTAGCTTTCCGACTCTATGAATTTCCTAACTTGCAGTTCCTGATCCTTTCACTGGGAAGACAAATGTGAGCAGGCTTTTCTGAGGTAAAGCAAGGTGCAAGAACCACCCGCTTGGGGCCACCGAACTCTTCGAAACCTTTCAATATCTCTGTGCACGAAAGGGATAATCAAGCCCTGAGAACGCTCACTTACAAACAAGGTAATAAACGCAGGCCGATCGCCTAGGAGAGCACACGGCCTGGTTCAGTTGTTTGTGCCTGTCCCAGCTGCCTTAAAACTACAGCCACAGCTGCAAAGTTAGCGGAAGCCTCAGCAGATCTGACCCAAGGAAATGATGTTTATTTGCAAACTCCACATGCTGTCCAACTCTGACAACGTCTGTTCTTAACTCTGAATTACCTCAACATTTCACTGTAGATAGACTAACTTCTTATGAGACCCTTCTGC
>NW_023254972.1:0-2512 GCF_002007445.2 Ailuropoda melanoleuca | reverse complement strand
CCATATCTCTTTTTACATTTAAAGCTTCCAGAAGCTTAAAGAAGGATTAGGAAGGTTTTGGAATATGTCACATATGTTTTTTTTAAGTTTGTTTAAGTAACCTTTACACCCAACATGGGGACCGAACTCACAGCCCCAAGATCAAGAGTTGCATGCTCTTCCAACTGAGCCAGTCAGACACTCCAGATTTTTTTTTTTAAATATGTATGTTTTCTTCTCCAAATGGATGGGTTTGAGGGATTCTCAATGGCAAGCATGGACTTAAAGGATGCTCCAAGGGGTGAGAATTTCTAGTGAGAAAATCTGAGATAATGTTTAGATATCCTGTCTCTGGCTCACACTTGGTGTTTATCTGTTCTCGGCCTAAGCTGTTTTCCTCTTCAGAGTGTCTCCCAACAGCATGGCCCTTCATGGGAAATTGGCGATGCTTTCCAGGGTAAGACTATGAGGCAGCCTTGGAAGACAGGCTAAAATGTACCACCTGGCTAATTATTTAGTAGAGGCATTGCTGTTCTCTGTTAAACTGTAGCTAAGTGGGGACTTTCCCAGACAGCAGTTTGTATGTCTTTCTTCCTTCTGTACATTCCTGTGTGTCTTACTGAACGAAGCATGACTATCTTTCGCTTTCTCTGTGTGTCTCAGGCACAATTAGTCACAGAGTGGAGGATGCAGTGTGACTCCCACTTCCTTCCAGACGTGCCTTCTAGACCCTTGCTTCATTGTCCAATTGACTGTGCTGGTAACAGTCCCTTCTACTAAAGGCCTACTCCCCTGAGTTTAATCCAATGACTCTTGGACATGGCTCTGGGTTCTAGGTTCTTAACAGGTACTTTGGTATTTCTGTTCAACAAGAAATGCTCCTCTCCTATACAGCGGTATGACCCAAATGCACCCAAACAAACAAAAATAAATCTCCGGGGACACACACAAACTCATTCATTAACCGGTTGTAGGCACTGGGGACGCAGCCAACACCAAAGTCCAAAGACTCAGACATGGTGAAATATACTTCTTAGTGAAGGCAGATTGCCTATACGAAGAAAAAGGGTACCTTAACCATTACTTGCTGGGTTATAAGGTGCGAGTGTTTGTGTAGCAAGGCTCTATTCTTACTCATCATTCTCTTACCCACGTTTTGAGTAATATTAGTGAAAGACAGTTGGGATCTAAATGTCAAATGATTTCCTTTAAGACGAAAATAAGAGGATTAACAGGATCCCAAGACCGACCTGTTGCAATCATCTTTTGCTGCTATTTAATTTCTCATTGTTCTGCAGTTAGAATGAGCTTTCTAAGATGGGGTGATCTTAGGCTGCATTCCCAGGGAACACGTGTTGGTAGGATCCAGTAAAAAAGCAAACCAACCAGGAATATTAGAGGCACAGAAGAACAGCTGCAGAGGGTAGTAATGGGTGCAACGCAGCGTTAGCCGGGATCATTATCCAAATCAGGGAGGCAATGGAGAAAGTTTGCCAGGATGTTATGAGACGTGAAAACTATTTCAAAGCTTCCACAACAGGAGGTTATAAAGAACACTAGACAGAGGAATAGGGGAAAGAAAGCAAGAAGTAAAAATAAAGGTCCTGGGACCCTAAGAGAAGGGCGTGGAAAGCAGATGATCCTATGGCAAGAACAGTATTGGTCTGCTCTGAACATGAAGACGAGTGCCCAGTGGGACACCCACGCTGGGGACTTGGTTCAGCCTTGTTCTCCTTAAAGGTCAGATGCCAAGCCAAGACCCTGGAGCAGACAGCAGCGAGTCAGTCCTCATGGCATTTTCACTCCCATGACATGGACGCCAGGAGTGCCCTTATCTATTCATTTTTCTGGTAAGAACAAAATATATCTTCAAGGTATTTATCTGATAGATTTCTAAAGAAAGAAAGTAAACATACATGGAAATGTGGACCAAAAACCCCCCCAAAGAAGAGGTTGTGTGGCTGTTTCAATGTCTCTGAAAAATCACCAGACGTCCAGAGATAGGAGGACATTTGTTTCCTTCCCTCCAAACTTCCAAAAATCAGGGAGTTAGGGTTATATTATTTCTTCCTTGTTTAAAGATATGATTGAGCCAATGGATACATATATTAAAGATCAGATCGTTAAAAAGCTGTTAGGAAAACAGAGCAATGCAATTGAACTGCGGGCATGTTTTCTGAGGAGATCATTGGGCATTTACACGGAAGGTCTTTTTAGTAAAAAGAATGAAAGAATCTTCTTTGGGGAAGACGGTGATAAATGTTTCGTGCTGATACTATGGTCATCTCAGAGGAATGGGTGGCTTGCCTGGGGTCTTGGGAAATCTAAAAACTGTCTGGAACAGGGAATAGTAGTCATTCTATGAGGTTGTTACAATTGGTTGGTCTTTGGAGCCTAAGTCTTACTTACTTTTATTCGTAAAGAAAGTCATATAACCTTCATGTCCTAACTGCCTTTTATTTAATATTTCCCAAACATAACCAAGGCAATAGGAAGGACAACAGAAAACCAAGCTTCTCGGCGGGGGGTGGGG
>NW_023254971.1:0-2506 GCF_002007445.2 Ailuropoda melanoleuca | reverse complement strand
TATATATATAAGGAAGACCAAGTCAACCAACCTTTCACCTGTTGCTTAAATCCAAACTCAAGGGAGGATTAGAATCTAGACTTGGATTAAATTTGTGTGTGTGGCAAGGTGGAGAGAGGAATTAAGCAGAGTGGTTCAGACATGGCCATCTGGGTACAGAGTACTATCAGAAAGGGAAGAAAATAGGCAGGTTTGGTGAGAATGAACACAAGATCCATTTTTGTGAATGGAGTTGGGAGAGACCATCAGACATGTAGATGAATACATGGGTCTGAGGCTCTGTTCACATTCGGGCTGGAAGTCTGAAATATGAAGTGATCTATAGGAATTATCACACTGGGGCTTCCGTTTCTATCACTCAGGGAGAGAATTCTCAGCATACACAGCCTAAAATCCCATGGAACAGAACCATTAAGGAGAATATTGTAGAAAAAAAAAGAACCTGCAAAGGAGATGAAATAGCAGCATGGGGGTGGGGGTGTGGAACAATCAGGGAAAGTATCTATGGATGAGTGAGCAGAGCCTGGGGTGAGGAAGAAGCACGAGGATCAGACTCGGACTTGAAGTACAGGAAAATAACAAGCAGAACTGGCACCGCAGCCCTTGGTGGAGAAGCCCATGATGACATGGTAGGAACTTGGACATTCCACAACCCTCAGAAAGTTCTCCCTTGAAACCCTGTGGTGCTCTAGCCTCCTGATTTGAGAAAAGTCGAAAGGCTGACTTAGTCAAAAATGGAGAAGCTCCAACCCAGGGTCTGTCAAGAAAATGGATGAGGAAAAGCATCAAAAAGAAAGTGAAAGACCAAGAGATATTCTAAAAATATTCAGAGATGCTGGCAAGATAGCCTCCTGGAAGACTTTTCTGGAATGGTATACTCTACACAGAATTCAATGTGCCTTCTGGTTATTAACAAGCAACCTGCCTGGGCTCTGTTGTCCTACAGGTGACAACTATCAAGAGACCTGGCTGGGCTGCATGAGAATTCAGCCATGCACCAGGCCAGCATCAGCCAAGGAACTCAGTATGGGCCTGATCTGCAGTGCCAGCCTGGAGCCAAGACACAGGATGACACCTTTGTCATAGTCACAACCCAAGGAGTCTTCTCCTGGTAACTGGTTTTGAACTAGGTTCCTCAGCAAGCAATTAAGAAACCAATTGTTTCCTGTAACACTTTCAGCAGAGCCCTGAGAACAGGTATGGAGCTCTTCCAGGCCTTCCAGCTTTTTGAAGCACCATGAGATTGGGCCCCAAGTAGATAGAAGCCATGGCTGGACCCAGTGCCCAGCTGAGTTATCACTGTGGCTCTTGCTAATTATATTGAAAGCTGGACCACCTCATTCTCCACAGCCCAACCCTAGAGTCCTGTGCCTTTTTGTCCTTTCATGATTGGGAAGGAATCTGTGGTATTCCAGATGTAAAGATGGCCCAGCTTAACTTCCTACAGAGGACCTCAAACATACGGTTTTGCCTCTCAAGGGTCCAATGAAGTCTGAGAAACACTTTCCCTATGTTCCCTGGGAAGAGTCATTCCCCTCCCGGGAGGCTAGTAACTTGAACTGAGAGGGTTTTGAGGTAGGACAAGATTGCATCACTGCCCCTCAAGCTTTGTGAGGCACTGTGGATGTGACAAAGAGCAGTGAAGTGGCAATGATGCAGTAAAAACAGGGTGTATCCTCTGTGGCTGGGGACTCTGTGCTTCCATTCTGGCCCGTGTTCTACTGGTAGCTCATGGAACAGTGAATACTGGGAACATTTTAATAGATTCAGGTTCTGTTTTTATTAATAGCATTGTATATTTGAAATAGGTGTTATTATGGCGTATAACATAGTTGCATTGGGAATTATAACTTCAAACACATGTCAAGAAAACATTAATTTTGAATAAATGAGATATCACTTAATCTTTTGTGTTACAGAGGATACATTGCTCTCCTACACCTACATCAGCACAAAGGAACCCGTCAGAAACTGAAAGCAGGTGGGATGGATTGAAGAAAGCCTGTTAGTCACAAAGACACTGAATCATTTTCTTCAGCTTCTATCAAAGAATATGGTTAGTGTCACCAAATTCAGGGCCATCTAAGAGATGGCCAGTCTCACAAAGGGTCAGAAGCCTCCTGGGGTCCCTCCTTCCTGGTCATGTGAGGAAGAGCAAAGGACAGGGGGCCTTCCAGCACAGCTGGGTCAACCTGCACCCGGGAGCCCAGAATCCCCTAAGTATCCTATTCCAAGGGGGACCCTTCCCTCCAGATGGGCTGCCCCTCTATTTCACCCTCACATCAGTGGTCAGATTCAGGGTTTTTCAAACAAGCAGTCTCAGAGCTCTAGTGCTAGGGAGGACTGCAGAGCAGCATCCGTTAAGGACACTGTCCCTGTGCAGGGGACAGCTCTCAGATGAGCCCCATCAGGTTTTATCCATGGCAGTGTTTTCCCATGACTTCAAGACCTGAGTTCTTCTCGGAGCCTCTGCTCCATCAGATGGTTTACTGCAGTTGGAAACAGG
>NW_023254970.1:0-2499 GCF_002007445.2 Ailuropoda melanoleuca | reverse complement strand
GTTTGAGATGCTTGTGTTTGAGAAGCAGCATAACACAGTGGTTCAAAGTGACAAGGCTGGGGCTGGATTTGGGGCTGAATCCTGGCTGTGGCACTCAGTAGCTGCGTGTTCTGCATCTAATTACTTAATTTCCCTAGGTTTCAGTTTCCTCATCTGTAAAATGGGGAAAATAATAGTTACCTACCTCATATGATTATGGAAAATAAGTGAGTTACTGTGTAAAAAATGCTTATTGGAATAAGCACAATATGTGTTTGCTATTATCATTACTACTCAGAACTCTTATAGCTTTCGAAAAGAAACATAAAGCCTGACACGCACGTACAAGGTCAAATACTTACCACACAGCTGAAGTTGGGGATTGTTGCGTATTTGTAAGAATAGGGATACAGCAACATCTGAGCGTATGCGTGAAAGGAGAGGTAAGCCCTGATGTGCATCCTGTGTTTTCGGAGGAAAGTGGCTACAGCTTTCACTTCCGGCTCAGATTCTGGGAAAGGTCCACAGTATGTATCATCACAAGGGTGCATAGAAGCTCCTTCATCTGCAAGATAGAAAAGAAAATGGGGGATAGATTGGATAGGCAAGAAGCAAGAAACACAAATCAGCGTTGTTACACTGATTTTTTCTTTTGTTTCTATAAACATATGATATGATTAAGCAATTCATCTAACTTCTCATTTACAGAAATCAATACTGAAAAATCCAAGGTGGTTCAAGCCTCCATGCACAATAGGAGGGTGGCCTGAATAGGAAATAGGTACTGATTGTGTAAATGAGCCTGCATAAACCACTCGGGAAAGGATGGCTGTATCAGTGGGAGACCTAATTCTGTATGATCCCCCAGATAAGGTAAGGCTCCTATATTCCATAATACCGGCACTTTTCTGCCGTAACATTCAACACACTTGTAATTAGTGTCCAGTATTTACCTGCTTAACATTCAACCAATATTTACGCTGTTCTAGGTGCCCGGTATACAAGGAAAAACAACACAGAATAAACTCCCTGCTCTAATAGACTTACATTCAATCTGGATTCTTTGTTAAACTCTAATGCTCTGTGAAAGCAGGGACTGCATCGTTCTTGCTGGGCTCCTGGCAACTAGAACAATAGTATGTCAACTGTTCAACAAATATTTATTAAGTAAGTGAATGTCAGATCAAAAGAAAAGGCTAGACATCTGCACAGGTGTCTGGTAAGATACAAATATTGATACATCAAGAACATGAAGGCAAGGCAGAAATAGTTCCACAAAAGATGCCAAAACAATTTCTATTGTATTTGTAGATAAGCAATATCCAAAATGGCTTTGTAAAACCCAAGAAGCTTCTCTAGTTATCTTGGTGGTCAGTAAGAATTCAGTTAAGAAATCCTCAAAACTAAATTTTAATAATTTTGAATGAAAAACTTTATATCCTATAGGTCTATGAAGGGAAGGAAGGAAAATTACATTCACTGTAACAATCACAAAGTATTAAGCTTCCAAGACATTTTTCCATTGATAATTACATTTTCTACAATTATTTGCTGTCAGCCATTATTAGCCTTCCTGACAGCCCTAGAAAACTGTCTTTCCAGAAAACAAATGGAAGATGTTTGGTGATTCTGTGACATAGTCTAATTCTACTAATATGAAAAGATAACCAAGTCATATCAGGCTAAATCTTGAGGACATTAAATCTAGTTTGTGTTATAGGTGACTGTTAAGATGGGAAATTTACAGCAATTGTGGTTTCCCTCCTTTGAGTCTAAATTCTGGACATGCCTTAGAAGTAAGTGGGATATGGATGGAACTCAGAATATAATATAAAAACGATAGCTGATACTCTGAAAGGGATAGGACAAATAAAGAGACATTTGAAGATCACCTATGTAAAGCACCAGAAAGGAGAGATCACAGACTGAACAACTAATTCCACAGGGAGTAGAACTAATGAGCCAGAGAAAAAAGGATTTACAATAATCCTGATAAACATTCTCAAGGGCATACAGAAGGGCATTGGAAACATTAAACAGGGACAAGAAGTTATAAAAAAGTACCAGTCAGATAAAATAGAAATAAAAAACTGAATTCATGGGTTGAAAGAATACAGTTGATGAGTGAATTAATGAGATGGAATATGTTTTGAACCATTCCCAGAAGGCATCAAGAAGAGATAAAGAACTGGAAAAATGAAAGAAAAATTAAAGGGGTATGAAAAATAGAGGAAGTGTCAACATCTGATTAACAGAGAAAGAAATAAAAGTTAAATATTTGAAGAACTGCTAATTGAAATTTTTCCACAACCGAAAGATTGAATGGACTTATCGGGTACAAAACAAGAGAGATAAAGGAGAAATGTGTCAACGCTTTGAGACAGTAGGGTGAAATTTAAAAAAAGGAAACAATTCCAGAGAGAAAGAAGCAGATCATCTATAAGGAACAAGGATTAGATTCACATCTGACTTTTTATTAGCAACACTAGAGTAATATGTCCAGAGTGTGTGTGTGTGTGT
>NW_023254969.1:0-501 GCF_002007445.2 Ailuropoda melanoleuca | reverse complement strand
CCTGCATTTTGTACACCTCCTGGGAGCGTCTGTCAACTTGGCAGGTGGGATGGTGCCAATTCATGAATTCCTTAATAAAGCCAATTCGATCTTCAAGTTGCCTTGCTGGAATTTTGTGTCTTATCAAAAACCAAACAAAGGAAGTGTTCCAGACTGAACCAAAGAGACTGAAGAGGGGTGACACGTAATCTCAGTGTGTGAGCTGGGTCCTTCTGCTATAAAGGACATTGTGGGGACAGTTGGGGAAATTGAAGGTTCTGACTGTTACTTGCAGTAATGTGTCAGCGTCCACTTCCTGACTCCGATGGGTAATATCTTCGTAGGAATTATATGGGCTTATGAACTATGGCAGCCCCAACCACAACCTTGGCCACAGCCTCATGAGAGGAATGTCAGAGCCACTGAGCCGAGTCACTTCCAAATTCCTCATCCACAGATTCTGAGATAATAAAATCATTGTTTTATGCCACTGTGTTCTAGGGTAATTTGTTATAGAATATT
>NW_023254968.1:0-2494 GCF_002007445.2 Ailuropoda melanoleuca | reverse complement strand
GCCAAAACTGTTGATGGAAAAAGTGGCTCATATTGGTATTTTCAGTGAATTGGGGATTTGCTACCATTTTAACATTCAATTAGGATTATTTTATCAGGTGGCCTGCCAAGTTTAGTTTAACCAATATACAAAAGAATATATTTGATTATATGCAATCAAAATCGACTATTTTTATTAAAACTGATAAAAACTGCAGTCTACAAATTTTGGTCACTCTACAAATTGATTCTTTCAAGAACGGATTTTTAGTGGGTTTGCCTGCCTTCGTCTTCAAGACCCTGTATTTAAAAATACAAACAAGAACATCAATAATAACGGCAACATTTACCGTAAATAGACAGTGAACCAGCACCGTGCCAGAAACTCTGCAGTAGTTGTCTTCCTTTGACCCAAACAACTTCTCGAATTAGGTATTATTATTATCATTTTACACAAAAGGGATCAGAGGTTCAAAAAGGTCAGTCATGTAAATTGCCCAAGGGAGGCAGGATTCAGACTACTTGTCTCGGAGGCCGGGTTGCCAAGCTGTGAACTGCAGGATGGACACAGTCCACTCTGCCCTGGATCTGCAAAGTGGAGAGGAGGAAAGAGGTTGCTCCCACGTCACTGCCTAAATAGAAAGAGCTCAGCATGTCCACAGATGTGGCATTGGGGGCAACTAGCAAGTGGGCTGGAAGATTTCCAGCCCATTGTTCAGGGAGTGGGAGTGGCAGCAGTAGTGACAGAGGTGATGGTCTGGCCCAGGCATCCAGCTGACAGCAGGGCTAGACATGGACATCTCCTGGTGGCGGCTGCAGCTGGGCACTGAGCGCAGTCCGCTGACTGCTGGTCCAAGGCTCCACAGCACAGTTCTCCATTTCTCCTGCAAGGCCATTATGTTTATCCGATGCAAGGGAGAGGGCTATTGCTCCAAAGTGCAGCCTGCCACTGGTTGCCCTCTGGAATCATGCCTGTCAGCCCTGCTTGGCTGGCAGGAAATTAAGGTCTCTTGTCCTAGAACCTCAAAGCATAAAACCGAAGGGCATGTGCAGATCTAGCTCAAGGGGTGTGGCTGTAGGGGTCATCAGAACAAGAGGGACCCACATGGAATGGTTTTGACTGGGTAGCAAGCTTTTGTTTGGGTAGAGTGGGACGAGATGTGTATGGGTTAACCTGTCGGGTGAGCCTTAGTACATTATTAATACCAGCTAGCAAATACCAACCCTCTTCCTCTTCCGGTCACCTTCTATAACTCTCACTAACCAGCCTGGAGTGATTATCCTGAATTTTTCTGCTCCAATGACAGATCTGGGTGTAACCAGGGATTGTCACCGACACTCATACTTGCCACACACATACTGCTTCCTCCTTCCCACTGCAGCTTCAGGAAGAACCAGACTTGAGAAGAAAGAGAAAAGAAACTGGCAAGATTTCCTTCTCTTTCTGCTTGGGATGACATGATACCATATCCATCAGATTATTTTTCTTTTCCAATCCCTCATCTCATAGCCTTCTCAGATTGAATGTCTCCAGTTAGTGGGATGGAAAGTTTATATATATAATATATATTTGTTTATTTTTTTAAATTTATAATTCAGTGGTTTTTAATACATTTACAAAGCTGTATAAACATCACCACTATCTAAAACCAGAACATTATCACAACCCTAAAGAGAAATTCTGTTTCTGTAAATTCACATTCTCCTTCCTTCCTGAGCCCCTGGCAACCACTAATCTATTTTATGTTGCTATAGATTTGCCTCTTCTGGACATTTCATAAAAATAGAATCACAACACATGACCTTTTGTATCTGGCTTCTTTTACTAAGCATGATGTTTTCTGTGTTCATCTATGTTGTAGCCTGTGTCAGTATTTCATTCTTTTCTATGGCTAAATAGTGTTCCACTGTATGAATACACAATGTACAATGTTTATCAGTTGATGGAAATTTCAGTTGTTTCCACTTTTTGGCTACTATGAATACTGCAGCTATAACCATTCACGTATGGGATTGTGTGGACATGATTTCATTTCTCTTGGTTAACACCTAGAAGTGGGATTGTTTGGTCATATGGTGCTCCATGTTTAAATTTCTGAGGAACTACGAAATTGTTTTCCCCAGTGGCTGCACCATTTTGCATTCCCACTAGTTATGGTACATAGTGCAGCCAAATAATAAATTAATGCCAAGTAAAGGCAAGTTATTGAAACTAGAAATGGACAGTGCTATTAGTATGTTACATAAAAATGAAAAAAATACTACAGTTAGTGACTACAAGGCCAGAAATGAGGTGGTGTTACTTAAAATGAGATATAAGAAAGCGTCTTGATTAGTTGCATGTAAGTGTTCAAAGTGTGATTTATACAGGCAACATGCAGGAACAAAAAACTAGAAGAAAAGATATCCTGAAATATTCAAGGAAGCTTCCTTTTACTATCAACCTGAGAGATGACAATAGGGAGTTGCAAGGAAGAGAGACTAAATGTTTGTAAACTATTTTTGTTTTGTCAGTT
>NW_023254967.1:0-2477 GCF_002007445.2 Ailuropoda melanoleuca | reverse complement strand
GAAGGGAGAGGCAGGGGATCAGAGAGCACATGGAATAGAGAAGGAAGGGAGAGGAAGGGAGAGCACACGAAAGGCAGGGGAAAGGGGCGAGGATGTGCTTGCCTGTCCCCACTCAGCTCACCGGAAGCTGTGCAGTGACACTGTGCTCCTCCCCAGCTCCATCCCACAGCCCCCTCCTGTGCACAGCAGTGACACCGAAGCTCTCACATCATGGAAATGTGGGCTCATCCCTGCTTGCTGTTCCATGTCCAAGTATTCTCTCTAGCAGTCCTGGTAGGGTGTTAATATCAGAGGCATCACATTGACAGAATGAAGGCGCCAAAGCTGGGAGGGGCAACTAATAATATTTGCTGAGGGCTTTCTAGAAGCCACACATTGCAGAGTTGTTATTTTTCAGACTTTCTCACTTCAAATCCTCAAAGTAATCCTCTGAGGTGGCATCATTACTTCCTCTCTACACATGGAGAAATAGGCAGGCTCAGAGAGCAAAGTACATATTCAAAGAAGTCCAGGAAGGCATCGAACGGACACAGAGGCCAACTTGAAGAGCTGCCCAATTTGAGCATCAGAATACATAGTTAGAGTCACAGATGCTAACACTTTGGGGCAAATAGGAGTCTACGGGTCATACTGACATAACTACTTGAATAAACACGTAACTCAGTAAGCCTTAGAGGAGAAGGGAAAGTCTACCATACAGTCAAATGCCAACAAATAAATCTAGAAGGAATGACAGAATTAGAAAAGCAACATTTGACCACTATCACAGTAACAAGTGATTCAGGCAAGAGGCCTGAATGGAAGCTCAGTCAGCACTAAATCCCACAGCAGGCACAGTCACCACGACAGCCATGCCTGCCCAGGAGCGCTGGAAAAACAATAAGCCACCATCACTTTGTTTTCGTTGCTCATATGTACTACGATCTGTATAGCACAGGCATGATGTGCAGTGATTAACCCCACCTATTTCTCAAAATAGATCCTCCTAGCAGCTTTACCGACGTACACATACATACATGCAAAAAAACATACTTACGAATGTGCATACAGACCCAAATACATGCATGCTCTGTCCCACCCTCTTTTTCACTGTCCAAGTTCCCAGGAATTCACTGAAGTGGATTCACAGAAGGGTAATGAAGAAAACATCCAGAATTCAACAAACTCAATTCTAATCACACCTATCGAGTGGAAAGTTCTATAAGTACTTTCTTTTAGTGGCTGATTTTTCTGTAAATGACCTAAAGATCGCCTCCGGGGCATTTTTCCATATCCTTGGGTTGGAAAGCTCAGTATCGCTAAGATGAAAATTGTTAGGATGAAAAATCCCCACACTCACCTATAGATTCAACACAATCCAAATCCAAACCCTAGTGTACTTTATCATTATTTTTTTTTGAAAATTTACAGCTGAATCTAAAATTCATGCAGAAATGGCAAAAGATGTATTCTATAAAAACAAATAGAAACCGTGATCCATATGATCATGCCATATACAAAAGTCTACTGAAAATGGATCATAGATCTCAGTATAAGACCTAAAGCTATAAAACATAGTAGAAAACACAGAAGAGGAAACCATGGGAGAAAATCCTTGTGACCTTGGCTTAGGTGAAGATTTATTAGATGCCACACTGAAACCGCAATACATAAATGAACAAATTGATAAATTGGACTGCCTCAAAATGGAAAAAAACCCCACAAAACACAACAACAACAAACGTCTATTCTTCCAAAGACACTGTTGAGAGAATGAAGAGACAAGCCACTGACTGGGAGGAGAATATTTGTAAATCATTTATCTGATAAAGGACCTGTATCCAAAATATGGAAAATCCCTCAAGAGTCGATAAGAGACCCTCCGATAAATAAATGGGCAAACAATTTGAACAAATACTTCACCCAAGAAATTATACAAATGGCAAATAGGCCCGTGAGAAGATGGTCAACATCATCAGTTAGTAAGGAAATGTAAATTAAAACTACAATTAACTATCACCACAGCCCTGTGAGAATGGCCAACATTAAAAATACTGACCATACTAAGCATTGTGGAGGTTGGAACCTTCATACACTGCCGGTGGGAATGAAAAAGGATATAACTGCTTTGGAGTTAGTTTGGTAGTTTCTTACCTTGTTCATCTTACATCTACCATATGACCCAGCCATTGAGCCCCCAAGTATTTACCCTACGGAAAGAAAGCATGTGTCCACGTAAAGATTTGCCCACAAATGTTCATACCAGTTTTACTGAAAAGAGCTTCAAGCTGAAAACAACCCACATGTCCATCACCAGGCAAACGGTTGAAACGAGTTGTGATATATACATATAATGGAATATCATTCAGCAATAAAAAGGAACTATCCGCGCACGCAACAAAAGGATAGATCTACAAATAGGCTGAATGAAAGGAGCCAGAAAACAAGAGCACATGCTGTACAATTTTACTGACATTAAGTTATTAAAAAAAAAAAAA
>NW_023254966.1:0-2470 GCF_002007445.2 Ailuropoda melanoleuca | reverse complement strand
GAGCTGGTCTTGGGTTTTCCCAGAAGTAACCTCTGAGGCAAAGATTCCATTGCAGGCAATTTTTTTGAATGGGATCCCAGGAAGTGCTAATAGAGGATTGGGGCAATGAGGCATGGAAGGAAAGCAAGTTACCATGTGGGCAACTTTAGCTCCACCCCCTCCAGCATACTCTGTGAACATTATAGAATATGCCCAAAGTTATCCCAACTATGGGGGAGGAAGCTGGTGTATTTATTCACCAGCTCCTCATTCGTTATTGGTTATGGGCTGCTTCTGGAGGCATCCACTCTGGCACATCCAGCTTACATTGTGTGCAGCAGAACACACCCCATGATAGAGGGCTGCAAATGCTGGCAGATTTCTTATTTTTGGATATTCATGTTCCTTCTGTGACACACTACCCTGACCCCATTCATTTCCCTCTTTCAAAATAAGAGTTTTAGTTGGACATAACCAGAGACTACCTTTCTAACTTTCCTCCCAGGTAAGTTGGTCAAATAACCTAGTTAGGACAAAGGGGTGTGCCTGGAAGGATGTATGCCACTCCGAAGTCTTACTCTTATAAGAATGAGACAGGTACTCTATTACTTCCCCACCCCCACTTCCCATTTCCCTCTAGTGCGGATGCTGAGATCAGAGCATCCAACTTGGACTCAGTGATAGAATCTTCTGTTAATGATAGAGGAGCCACTCTTCCCACTCTTGAATGTAACTCCTATTATATAAGACAGAAATAAACTTTCTAGCTTAAACATTGTATTTTGGTGTCTCTTTGTTATATCAGCTTAGTTAGCCTGTATCTTAACTAATACACTCCCTTCCTCTTAGGACTTTTAATTTTTCCTTTTTAGCCTTATTTTATAACTTTTATTGAATTATGCCATTTAGTATGATTCCTTACATCCCTCCTGGAAAGAGGCAAGTAATTAAAAAAATGAAGAGCAACCAAACCCTGTTTTCAATATTTGCCATAGTCATTGCTGCAATCATGCTTTAAATCCTCTCTCTAAATTTGAGAAGGTTATGTCAAATGTAAATACAGCTAGACATTAGTTGAACAGATTTTACTAAGTAACTACTGACAGCAAGGGACAATACTGAGCTCCATTCCTATTTGTGCAGAGTTGACAGGGCATTTTAAAGTGAGAATGAAGTAATAGGGAGAGGGAGAGTGCAAGGGACTGATGTGAAAAATTATAAAGGGTTGTTCAGCATAAATGTAATTAGACCAGCTGTGTCTCTTGACTAGCAATTGTGGAAGTTAGGATTCTCTTCTCCCACAAAGACTGGGAGACAGAGGCCCTCTTCCTCCTGATGATGACTTTTTAAAGGAATGGCTTTCAGGTCCTTGAGAAAGACACTCCTGAATTGTAGGAGATACACTTACATCTTGAAGGGACAGAGGAAGGATTCACAATTGCAAGTCTTTTTAATGAATTCTCTAGGGAAGGGAGATCAGAGACTTTCAAGTGTTGGCTAGTATAGACAGTAAATTCCTTTGACAGCCCTGAGCTTTTCCAGACAGGAACTCAAGAGGGGGCTGGGTTATTTTTTTTATCCCACGGATGCAGCCATAGGCTGCTAGAACCCATGTAAAATTTTGATCAAGTCTCTTAGTGCAGGGGATTGAATGGAGTATTCATGCTGAGTGTTTCTGCAGTTCTCAGTTTTCACATTGTGAATCCCACCTCTTCAGTATAGGAGTCGGAACTCACATCTCTTGAAGTTAGGGTGCAGGCATTTGACCAAGTTTCTACTATACTCTTGGATGGATAAATGAGCAACATGATGAGGAGGCCAGACTCAGGGAAAATGATCCTTGAGTAAGCACGGTCAGGAAGATATTGGTATGTGGGGGCAGCAAGGCTGATGTCTTTGAGGGGATGTGGCAAGACTGGGTTTGAGAGTGTATACATACTGCAAATGGAATTGTTTGCTGTTCTTGAGACCAACTGCCACCACTGGGATGGAGGACTGCTGCCGGGGTAACACTGACAGGAACAGGAAGGAAAATAAGTAAAGAACAAACCACTCTTCCTTTCTCCAGCCTTTTGGTCTCCTTCAAGCAACCCCTACTGCCCTAGGCAAAGAGAAATATGGTCCGTAGCACAACACCCCAAGCAGAGTATTGAAGGGTGGATTTGAAACTGAGAAACAGTAGATTAATAATGAGCACAGATCTCAAAAGTAAAGTTATTTTATGTTCTTAGGTGTATGTTATTTCTTGCAATGGAATAAACCCTTTGGTTATTTCCTGTATTTATCTCTTTTCTTCTTGGCCTATTCTTTCTTCCTCAATGATCTCTTCCAGGGTTCCGGTTATGGTCTCTATGACCTTAGCCCCAAATTTCTATTGCTAAGGCAGACCTTTTTTCTGCACTGTAGTCTTACATATCCAACCGCCTTCTCTGTATCTTCTCCTCTTTGTCTCTCAAGCCCCTAAAACTTAATGTATCCAAACTCTTTTTTT
>NW_023254965.1:0-2468 GCF_002007445.2 Ailuropoda melanoleuca | reverse complement strand
TAATAAAAAAATAAAGAATACCATAATTACAGATCAAGAAGTCTATAAGTCCACAGATGGTAGTTTTTGTACAAACATTACAGGCAAGAAAGGCAAAGCCACGTTTAGAGTCAAAGTCTATTCCTGTGAGAACAAAACAAAATTTCTTTCATGATGGAAGTGGTGTAATGTACTCAAGCTAAAATCAGGCAGCTTATTAGTCCTTCCGAGGAATTGTGCCACGTTTGAATCTCAGTGTCGGTATCTGCTGTAACAACAGTAATGTTGATCCTGGCGAGTGCAGGTCCGTGTTTCTGACCCATGCATAAACTTTATCCCAGTTTTTATGACTACTTTCTTTATGAACTCATCAGGCAAGGACAGAAATAGCTGGGGAAAGCAGTTCATCGACGTCCACAGGATGCATCATATAATGCACCTGATTATTAAACTTCCACTCTGCTGATGTTGCTTTTTGGTGAGCATTCACATGAGACACAAATACTCATGCTTCGTGACCGTTTGCAGAGAGTTACACTCATACCTCTTTTTCAGACATCCTTATCACCTATTTTCCAGCCATGTCCTTTTCATGCCCCGAAACATGCAGGAAAACCATTAATCAATATTCATGAATTAAAGTAGATGCAAATATCCTTATATTTCCTTCTAGGGAAAATGAGCAACCTGGTGCATTGCTTAAATTCCTGCCCACTGAGAAGATTTTTCTTCATCACTGCCTTTTTGAGAGCAGCTTCTTGTTTGATCCTGAATTCTAGAACAAACCATATGCTTGACCATGGGCACCAAACACTAATGTGACCTAAACTGCCCATGATGAACTGAATGTTGCTTAACCCATTAAGCCATAAAGTTGGAGGTGAACAGCAGCATTTCATCAATGAATGACAGTAGTATAGCCGGAAAGTGGAAGATTTGGCTTGAACAAGTTCTGAAGGGACAAGAAAGTTGCATAAATGTGGTATAATGGGAAATATCTATTTGGTCTTTGTCACCAGTTCCTGTCACAGAGCTCCTTAAACCCTTGGAATTTCCTGAGATATAAACTTCTTTTATTTTTCATAACAAACCCCCTTCAGCTATACTCGAGTTTATGCTATTGAGGTGATTTAACTGGACCCTAAATAGGGGTTGGACACTAGAAATACCAAACCATGATTAGAGGGTTAGAACTTTTAGCCTCCCACACTAATATCTAGGGAGGGGAGAGAGTTTGGAGATTGGCCTCAATCACCACTGCCCAATGATCTGATCAATCATGCCTACATAATTAAATTTCTACTAAAAACCCCTAAACAACATAACGTGGGAAACTTCTAGGTTGGTGAGCACATTGAAGTGGTGGGAAGGTGGCATACCTACAGAGGGCATAGAAGATTCATACAACTAGTCCATACCTCAGCTCATGCATCTCTTCCACTTCACTACTCTTGAGTTGTATCTTTTATAGTAAACCAGTACATGTTTAATACCTATTTTTATTTCCCATCTATTTAGGTATTTAGAAAAGAGTAAGAGGATATGGAAGGCCCTTGTAAGGTCTATTATAGAGACCAAAGTGTCAATTCTTTAAAAGAAAGGTACACAATTGAAAGAAAGGGGCAGACAGCCTGATCAAACAAATGGCACAAATGACAAATGATTTTAGGAGGGAATTGCTGTGTTGATATACCAGACTACTCACCTGAGATATGTAGTCCAAGCTGGGATGATCCTGTCCCATCACATCAGCTACTTAAGCCTATCTTTTAATTGTCCTTCAAATTGCCCAATCACCTCTGTGGCTTGGGAGTGATACAAAGCACGGAGATTCATATCATGTACCCCATGATAGGGTGCACTGATGAGTAGTTTGGCTTATGAATCTGGAGCCATCATTAGACACAATATGTTCAGAAAAACCAGAAAGGAAACAAATGCGGCTTTGTAGTCCTGGATAATATGGCCCAAGTCAATGGAATACACAGAGATGGCTAGGCGAAATCTCAGAGAAAGTGTCAACAGCAGTCAGGATCCAGTGAAATCCTCTAAATAGGACCAGAGGCTCAATATGCTTAATCTGTTAAGAATTTCCTGACATATAAGTGTGGGGAGTTTGTCTTGGGCTGTGTTTTTAGGCTTGGCCATTATTTGGCAGGTGGGACAACTTTTCCATGTTGCTTCATCATTTTCTGATGGCAGTGGCATTCTATGCATGTGGACCAAGTCTAGGAATGTGTCTGAATTTCTATGGACCATCCTCTTGTGGATTCAAGAGGCAATCTATCACACATCTACTTGCTCTAAAGCAGAGGACACCTTAGTCTCAGTATTTAACTAATAAGCATATTCTGCTCATTGAGTAGTTTTCCATCATGAACATTAGGGGCCTTTCTGGTCAGCATCCACATGAACAACAAAAAGCTTTTTAGGAGAACTGATTTTTATTTAAATGTCTCTGCCTCACAGGGGGCTGTGGCTGTTTAATT
>NW_023254964.1:0-2448 GCF_002007445.2 Ailuropoda melanoleuca | reverse complement strand
CTGGGGTCACCAACATCAGCCAGTTTCCAGCTATTCCAGCTGCATCGGCCCAGTCCCCACTGCTGACTTGGAGGGGCCAGTGTAGCCAGGAGAGGTAAATCGGCCATCCCACCAGCCTCCTCAGCCTACATCGGACTGTGACCAAGACGCATAAGTGGCGGGGGGGGAGAAGGGGAAGCAATGTGATTATTAGACTGAAGAGCACTTCTTATTTTCTAGATGCACCAAGATTCATCCAGGGACAAGAAAGAATGACCCCAGGAAGGGATTTTAATGGAGAAGAATGATTAGGCATGAAACTGCTTTAAATCCCCCCCTTCTACGTCTGGCTCGTTCAATAAGCCGGCCTATTAGATCTTACTGTAAGGAAAACCAGGACACAAGCTCAGTAACAGACACCCAGAGCAGGGTTCATGATGGGGAGTGACAGGAAGTGGTGGGGACAGGGACAAATAGGCCAGAGGATGCCACGGCTTGTTCTAAGGTATCTGTGGAGTTTGGCTGCATCTACATAGAATAATGTCATGCTCTCCAGGAGCCAGACGCTCACGTGGGTTATTCTGGGGCCATACAGAAGGGCACCTCCCTGCCATTTAGAGGTAAAAACTGCCCCAGCTCCGAGGCACTGCTGCCACACAAGAATCACAGACCCAGTGTGGTCAAGTCTGCTGACTTTTCCAAAAAAGCTGGAGTTCTGGAGGATTATGTAAACTCCCTGAGTTTCCCAACATTGCCAACTGGTTCAAAATATTTCAGGACACCGCGTGTGCCTACAGTGTATGGGCCAAGCGATACATGTATGCAGTGAAACTGGGCCCCCAGGCTGCTGATGACACGTCTGGCCAAAATCGACTTTGTGCCTTAGTCGAAGCAGAGGCCAAGCTGACCTCGATTCACGTTCTGGTTCTTATTTCTTACTCACCTGGGCTTCAGTATCTTCCTCCACAAAATGTGGAAAGTGCCCCTTATCTCCCAGGTGGTTCTGACAATTGAAATTATGCTTGTCACGTATCCAGCATGGTGCCTGACACTGATGATACACTCAGAAAAGTTACCCCTGATGCACGTGGTCAAATCTGGAGGAATGCCAGAGCCCTGGTGGCTTTGCTGTGTTGTCTGCCCCGAGGGTCCCCAGCCTGTAAGTTAGAGGACTCTCTGGGTCCTCGAAGTCACCAAGGTCAGGTGCAGCAGAAACCTCTATCCTTAGCACTTTGGCTTTGCCCTACCTTGCCCCTCAGTTCCCAGGATCTGCCCCTCATCTCCTCCCAATGTTCAGTGTCTGGAAAAGCCACAAGCTGAGCAGTGAGACCACTTGTTTCAAGATGTCTGTGGGGGTCCAGCATGACTTGTCTCTCCCCAGGAGCCAGGACCTATGTGAGCTGTTTCAGGCCCCCTGCTCTTCCTAAGCTCTATCTAGTTTTCTGTGCCTGAAAGTCCTTTGAAAATAACAATGAGTTTTCACAGTGAAACATATACTAAGGGAGGAGATGTAAGGAGTGCTTAAGTCAATTCCAAAGCGAAAAGGACTCTTCTCTTGGTAGAATTATCTTCCTTCCTTTTAAATTTTCTTTGAGTTTTCAATTATCAAAAGACAGTGAGTAGATTGAGGAAATGTCTATCTCCATTCTACCTGAAACCCCACGGAAATTATAACAAAGGGGAGAAATGTGTAGCCTAGAAAGCAAGGCAACAATGTCAAGTACATCAGTGGAAGAGAGACTTTGACATACGAGTTTAGGAAGTGGAAGGCAGATGGGGCAGTGGGGCCTGATTCAGTGGACTGGAGGAAAAGATAGCCCAGAGGGTCTGCCAAGAGGCAAACGGACAAGAAGAGAGTCCACCTGCCTCCCAAAATGCCTCTGGAGTCAGAGGCCCAGGATCAAATATAAAAGTCACACACAGAAAGGCCTGCCTCTATCCTCTCCCCAGCTCTACTCTCACACAGAATGCCAGCAGATGGTTTGCACTCCGTGCAGGAAAATGGAAGTCTACACCCTGGAGAAACTGAAAGGGAATGAATGTTACAGGACCCGAGAAACCTTATGTCTGAACTCAGGATGGAGCAGTGTCACGGAGGAACCAAACATGGGGTGATCTTGACTCTTAGCTCCAATTTTACACTCCATATACAAAGAGCCAGAAGCCAAGGAAATAATCCTCCAGGAGACAGATTCCAGTATTCACCTGGGAAAACTGAACAAACCAGAGAACAGGCCACCAGAGTCTCGCATTTGGGAACCACCCGGGGAACGATCAGGCCCCCACCGAAACCACCCAAAGTTAAGGAAATCATCAGACATTGCAGCAAGACATCTGATATGAAAAAGAGAGAGAAAATAAACAAATATGAACAACAAAGAAAAAAAAAAAAGAATGAACCCAGAGGAAGAGAAAAATCATACAGGGAACAGAAGGGGGAAAAAATTTTTTTTTAATTTCTTTTTTTTT
>NW_023254963.1:0-2443 GCF_002007445.2 Ailuropoda melanoleuca | reverse complement strand
TTTCGATGAGAACGACGGTAGGGAGTTCTCACTCATTTTGTTCAGCTTTTCCAAGGAATGCAGAATGAGGGCGTCATCATCGATCCGAGCACATTCTGGCCCGCCTGGCCAATCGAACGAGGCAGGCTGCGCGGCTCAGAGGGGTAAGCTGATGGCCTCAGAGCCCTCCAGCAGCCTGGACCAACCAGAGCCATGCCACAGAGCATGAGGAATGGTCAATCCTCTCTTGGAGCCAGACCCCACGCACCAGTAGGCACTGGTGGACTGGCAGCATCTCAGGCAGGCACAGGAAATCCTACAGCCAATGGGTGCACCTGAGACAATGGAAGGCTTACCTTCTTCATGATCCGATGTCCACAGTGAGCCCACCCGGGACCATACTTCTTCCAGGAACCCGGCCAACGTCCGCACATCCAAGGACAGGAAAGCCTAGGCCTGCGGGCCAATGGCGAGCCTGTCGTGGCCACCGCATCTGAGAAGTGTGAACAAAACAAACGCACGCATCAGAAACAGACCACGGTGCTCAGCTCGCCGGATGGCGGGAACTCACCCGGGGGTGAGCCTTGCACCTCCCTGTCCTGTCTCTCTGTACTGCATGCTAGCTGCAGCCAGGGATGATGCCACGGGCACATAACAGCATGGCTGCGGGTTTGAGTGCCTGCATGAGTTTGAGTGTAGGTGTGTATCTCTGTGTCTGCAATTGTGTGGCTGTGTGTGTCTGTATGCGCACGCCTATGTGAGCACGTGGAAGGACTGTCTGTGCTGTCGTGGGGCGGGTGTCTTGTGACTGTGTGTACCCCTGTGTGCCCTGTGGTCAAGTGGTGCGGGGGGGTGGGGCCGGGTCTGGGTGATTCTGATGAAGGGGTAGGCACGTGGGGCTTTGTCCTCACATGTGGCGGCCTCAGCTCCTGATAGAGCCTGCCCGGTACGTGGATCCCTGGCCTCACATCCTGCCTCGTAGCATCACGAGATCGGTGCCACTGAAACACGGACGGAGCACCATGTTTGATACCTAGGGGTGGCTGAAAATGGCCAGACTCCCTGTGTCAAAGTCACCCTGGCCAAAGCACAGCACACCCTCTCTATGTACACCCATAAGACAGGGCCCCTCTCTCAGCACAGGCACAGCACCATGGACTTCACAACCGCTGCCCCGCAGCCGAGAGGCGCGAAGAAAGCAGGACACCTCTCCTGCCCGAGGAGAGGTGGACGTTTGCCCAGCTTCCCCTCCTGAAAGGGCACTGTGCCCAGCTGGCATTGGCACACTCAGGGCTTTCCCTGCCCTTCCTGGCACACAGACTACTATAGAGACAACTCAATCCCTCCCCGTACCCAGCAGGATTGGGAGATACCTGGACCCCAGTCAAACAGACCCACCCAGGAAAACATGTTTCACCTCGGGAGCCCCAGCCTGAACAGGCAAGGTCCCCACAATCACACTGGGCTGAGTCAGCTGATGCAGGCCCGGCCGGTCCTTGGGTCATCGCTAATGCATCCCTCCAGGGCCCTGACATGACGCCCCGGAGTGCCCCTCCTCATGGATGCAGATGCTAGGGCACAAAGGTTGGGGACCGTGGCGCAGGACCAAGGCACACGAAAGCCGTCCCGGCTGTCCAACGGATGGCCGCCCTGACCTGGAGAAGGCGGGGTGGAGCTGCCACAGCCCACGGAGCAGTGACGGGCTATGTCGGAACACACCCAGAGCCTTGGGCAAAGCAGGTGCAACCCTCCTACAGTCCTTCCCAGTCCCTTCCATTCCTGTCCAGGCCAAGAGGCAGCTCGGTGGCCCCACTCCCGACCTGCGCCCACAGCACAGGCTCTATATGACCACAGTGAGCGCTACTGGCAATCGTTAAGGCCCTGTCAATGGGAGGCGGCCTGGCCTAGTGTCTCTGCCCTCCTGCAAACCCCATGGGGCATTCCACGCATGTCACCGGGCCCAAGGGCACGGGCACCTCTCGTGGATTGCCCGGACCAGTACTCTACTCCGGACCCACGACAGCTGCTGCTGCGAGGTTCCCACTGCATCAACACCAGGAGCTCTGCTTGATTCGCCACCCTAGTCTACACTGGTCCATGCCAGGGGCTCCCAGGGCCCGTGCCAATGCCGCTCAATGGGACTCCTACAATGGGGATGCCAGCTGCTCGACAGGCCACCAAAGCCCGCTCAGTCCAAGAGGACTGCCATGCCATGAACACCGAACTAAGATTGGGAAAAGTTTCCCGGAACCTGAGCCCTCTGCAAGGGTCTCCCATGCCGAGGCCCTTGGGGTTTGGCAGGGCTTGTGGTGGTGGGGCTGGTGGTAGGGATGGGGAGGTGGTGGCGGTGGCAGTTGCAGTGGCTGAGAGAGTGTGGCCGAGGGGAAGCTGTCCCTCACTCCTACCTGCCCTGGGGGAGACAACGTGCCGGACCTCAGTTTCGATGAGAACGACGGTAGGGAGT
>NW_023254962.1:0-1009 GCF_002007445.2 Ailuropoda melanoleuca | reverse complement strand
CATTGGGAGCCGGACTGTAATTTACATGCAGCACGGGGATCATGCTGACAAATCTGGCGTAGGAAAATTATATGATTGGAGCTGTGTTTTAGGAGGACGAGTGTGGCTGTTTTGTGTAAGACGGGTTGGCTGGAATTCAGAGATCAGTGAGGAAGTTATTGCAGAAGGAGATGTGTAATGAAGACATCCAAAGCAAGATAAGGGCCAGGGGGAAATTCCAAATCCTAAAAATATTTCAGCTCCGAGGGGCAGGTGTTGCAGCCTGAGCCACCCAGTGTGAGGAGGCGGCCAGCTTGTAATTAGCCTCCACACGCTTCATTGTCGCCTGAGATCAGGGTGGCTGCTGGCTAATTAGTGCTTCCTGGAGGACAAAAACAGCTGGTATTTTCCTTTCTGATTCCAGTAATGACGTCCTATTTTAACATAATAAAAGGATTCACTGGCAAGGGAGGGGGGCTGATGAGATGAAAGGCCTAGGTGACTAGGGGCCCCTTGTTCAGACACAGCTCAGAGGTCCAAGGAGCATTGCAGGTCTCACCAAAGGAACAGCCAGCATTCTGCTGCAGTGNCAGCCAGCATTCTGCTGCAGTGTCTGAATGTCAGGCTTGTTCTAAATTTACATAGTGGGATGATTGAAGTTCATAGGAAGCTCAGAATTGTCTGTATTATCTTTGATCCTTAGAATCCTAAGTCTTGCTGTTTATGGTTAAGAACCTGTCACGCTTAGCTCCCTCCACACTCTTACATGAGACAGGATGGCAGGAGGAGCCCTTTCCCACATCAGATCAGGCTCTAGTAAAATCTTTCCCCCTGGAGAGTAGCAGGCTTTTGATATGAAGAATACTCCACCCTGGGTATACATCCCAGAGATTACCTTTCCTCCCCCTAAGCTAGAGCATTGAAGGGATCTTCCTTGATTCTTCACAATAAGAACCTGATGGAATTCCTGGAGATAAAACACACAAATAGGTAGGTGGCTGCTTCCCTAATCCTGGGACCTCCAAACTTC
>NW_023254961.1:0-2438 GCF_002007445.2 Ailuropoda melanoleuca | reverse complement strand
AAACAAAAAACAAAAACAAAAACAAAAAAAAACACCCATCACCCCAGCAGCTCACCTACTGTATTTACCTTTTGCTACTGGGGCCCAAATACTGAACATTTGATAAGATGAAATAAGATGAGGCTTGATTGACCCAAATGAGAGCATTTCTTGAGAGGATTTAATAAAGTGGGCTTCAGCCACCGCATCGATCAATGCCCATCCACTTTTCCACTGTGTCTTGAGAAAAGCGATAGTCCCAGAAGACAGTGCCCTCGGATCACACAGAATCAGCAGCGTTCATGTCCGTGTTCAGCAGTTTAAAGGGGCCTTCTCTTCTCACCTGATGACGTGCCGACCAGGGTGAGTCCTGAGACCAGCAGCAGAAGAGAATCGCGTGTATCGATTTGAAAAGGTACGTGGGCATTTACTCTTTCTTACCAATGTCTTTGCTTTGCTCTCATGAGCTTCTCCATTCAGGCCACTCTGTTCTTTGGCGCATGTTGGGGACACAAGGGGCACGATCCAGGTCAGACATCCCTGAATTCAGAGGGTCCTAAGAGCCAACACCGAGTCTGGACCCCAGAGGGCTTGTGGGCCCGGCCTTGCTGTGGTCATTCTCCTGAGCTCAGGCCCAGGTGCCCGCGTGGACGTGGGACCAGTGAGGGGGCCTTGGTTCCTCACAGAAAGCAGCTTCTACAGAAATGGAGCCCCTGGAACCTGGCCGTTCAGAGCCCTCCAAGCTGCCTGGTGAGTGGGGGGACCCGGGGGTGCCTTTCCAGCTCAGAGACCACTGCTCTCCACGGCTCTGTGACGTGGGCTGGTGACCCTGAGACGGTGGCAGGAAACACAGGAGCCACATGTGACAGAGGCAGGCTTTCAATCTGTTTTTGTGTCACTGCTGAAAGGGAACATGACTGATGTCTTTCAAATAAGATATAAAGAGGCCACTTGTGCCTGATCAATAATTCCCTGGGTGTGAAAGCGACGGGCCGTCTCTGCCGGTCTAACCGGTAAGTTCCTGCCTACAGCTCACTCAGAGGACAAGAGGGGGTGGCTCGGCCACGAGGCTCCCCCGTGGTCTGGTGACGGACACTGGGGATGGTCTGGGCTACTTACTTCAACCAGTTCCCTAACGAACAACTAACGGGCTCCGAGAATAATTAGCATTGATCCCGACCTTGTCTCCTTTTTTTATTGGGATAAAATACACACATAGCAACACACATCACACACAGTGCATGCACTAATACACGTGACATAAAAGTCACCGTTCTAAAGCCTACAGCTCAGTGGCTGGAAGTACATCCGACGGTATCAGTTGCCTCTGTCTAGTCCGACTTTTTCCATCACCCCCCACGGAACCCCATGCCCATTCGCAGTTGGCCCCCCAATCCCCCTCCCCCAGCCCCAATAAGCGCCACTCTGCTGTCTGTCCGTCCCCATGGATTTGCCTGCTGGGACGTTTCCTACATGGGGTCACAGGCATGTGGCTTCTGCGTCTGCTCCTCGTGCTTAGCGTCTTTTTGGTCCCGTACATGCTGAAGCACCTGTCATCCCAGGCCTGTGCTTGGTCTCTGGGTTTCTACGGTGACGGGGCTACGGTTGGTCCCAGCACCCCAGGGCCCCTCTGCCATCACACGCCCAGGACTCCAGCTCTCTGGCCCTCCGGCCCAGGGAGGCCAAGGGCACCCCTGTGGGCTGGGGGCGCGTGCTGGGGCAGACGGCTGCTCCCCAGTCAGGGCCTCTGCTGACCCCCAGCCTCTTCACGGGGTACAGCCCCTAAGAAGGACCCCCCCCGCCTCCTGGCTTTTCTGGAAGATACTCGCTAGTTTGCAGCTC
Source organism: Ailuropoda melanoleuca (assembly GCF_002007445.2). Classification (NCBI taxonomy): domain Eukaryota; kingdom Metazoa; phylum Chordata; class Mammalia; order Carnivora; family Ursidae; genus Ailuropoda; species Ailuropoda melanoleuca. The sequence continues at coordinate 617 of NW_023254961.1, read as the reverse complement.
ATGGTGGGGAGTGAATTAATCCAGAGAAACCTGCTCATGAACGTTTAACGGAACTCACTGCAAAGCTGCTGCTGCTGAATGAATCATAGAAACCAGGGGCATTCCTGTAGCCCCCCCTCCCCACTTACTGGAAACCCCCCGGCAGTGCGCACGTGCCAGCGCTGTTTGTATCCAAGCGGTGCCATGTTTGGTTTGTCATATTGTGTTTCTTTTGAGTTTTTCCCTGAGGAACATTTTACTGTAACTCCAAGTCCCAAATCCTTTTTTTTTTTTTTTGGTCCTTTAAAGTCAAAAAACATTGATTTTTCTGTTTATTTATTTTTCCATTGCTTTTGGGGTATTACTCAGCTTCCAAACGTCTGGCCAGCTCCCACCCCCGCTTCTGTGTCCAGCCTGACCAGGGGAAGAGAAATATTTCAAATCAGTTAAGAGTTTGGATTTTGATTCATAGCTGGAATGAATTGGAGTCAAGCCATTCTCAGTCCCTACTGGACTTTTTTTTTTTTTTGAAAGATTTTATTTATTCATGTGACAGAGAGACAGCCCGTGAGAGAGGGAACACAGCAGGGGAGTGGGAGAGGAAGAAGCAGGCTCCCAGCGGAGGAGCCCGATGTGGG
>NW_023254960.1:0-2427 GCF_002007445.2 Ailuropoda melanoleuca | reverse complement strand
GTGTGTGTGTGAGAGACTATATACTCACATATATAGACAAAACCAGTACAGCAAAATATTAACAAGTGTTGAATCTAGGTGGTGGATAAGTGGTTGGTCATTATCCTATTCTTTCAACTTTTCCACATTTTAACTTTTTTAAACGAATAAATGTTGAGGAAAAGCACAATGATTAAACTTGCATTTCTACTTCGAGAATACAAAGAGTTGGTAAGAACGTTGATGCCTTGGCGTAGGGGAATGCTCATTAGAACACCAACCCAAACAAAAAAAGGCACTATTTTTAATACGGAATGATCACTACTATGTAAAATTAACCAAAATCTACACAAATTGGGCACAACGCAAACATGAGCAGTAGCTTTCTTGGGCTGGTGTGCGTGTGGGTGCTCTTTCCTTCTATACTCTTGTGTCTTTTAAATTTCCTGTAAAGTGTATATTACCTACTCTGCCTCAAAATAATCTTCACTCTGCTCCTAGAGCATCTGAATTTGCCACATACTGTTTAGATGATCTGTGTGTCTACCACCTCCTCAGCTAAGCTGTGAACTTCTGGTGCCAGGAATCTGTCTCATTCATTGTTGAACCTGTACAGCCTAGCAGATGAGTGTGTGGACACGGTAGCCACTGACGGGTGTTTTTCACATGAAACCGGAAGCACGGAAACCTCCCTTTTAATTTTAGTTGATGTTCTTGAGACTGAGCTGGGCTATTTAACTGTCAATCGATGGGATTCACCTGTGTAAGAAACTTCTTGATCTTCACCTTCTAAAGTAGTGATTTCTTTAAAGGCTGCTTTTAGGAGGGTAACATGTACAAAATGCACAGTGCAATATGTCTCATAAAGCCCCTGTTCCATACCACATTCCTTTTGTCCCAAGGGTACCTGTTCTTTGCAAATCCCACCTGGAGCGGTTTTTCACTGACTCTAAGCGCAGGCGCATTCCACACTAGGAGCTTTGTGATCCGGATGTCTAAACTGCACGGCCTGCGTGTACAGATAAGCAGCTTTAAAAATAAGTCAGGGCACGTGGCAGTGGCCCTAAGCAGATCCCTGCTGGCCGGCTGGTGCCTGGGACAGGATGGTGAAGTCCCCAGGGCTGGCTTCAGGAAAGGGGGGTGAGGAGCTCGGAAGCAGCGGGTGTCCGCACTGCAAAGGCACCTTGGGGGACCCAGTCCAACCCCCTCCTTTTACAGATGTGGAAACTGAGACTTGGAGATGGCAGGGCCCTGACTGAGGTTTTCCATGATGCCACCTGACTCCCAGGGGCTCATCCAACTGGCTGCCATCCTGGGAGAAGGCTACCGGCTTGGCTTCCTCCGTGTGGTTACCCGTTCCGTTGGGGGAAAGAGGACAGTCGAGAGGCAGCTGGGTCAGACCCCTGCCGCTGCAGGCTAAAGCAGGGATTGCAGGGCTGCCTGGTGGGTGGGGATGAAGTCAATTCTCATTTTCCCTTAGGATGTGTAAAGACAAACCCAGATTAAAAACAAGGAGTGTAACATTTCCTGTGGAAAACAAAGGAAGAGATATCCCTCTCCTTTTTCTAAGAGCGTCACTTCAGAAAATGTAATTTGAAAGCCCTTTTGTTTCTCTTTGAAGTGCATATAAATCCTTTGGATTACTTGACAGGCCCTTTGTCTTTAATACCCAGGACCCACCTTTCCCAAAGCCCCGGGAGCCATCTCTTCGCAATGTAAACATCCAGGGAGTGAGCACCCCTCCCTCCCAGTTTCTGGGGGTTCCTGGCTTCAAGTTACCTATTTGAGGCAGATTCCCTAATTTTTGTGTCCCCCTCCCAGTATTCTCCCTTGACCAGTCACAAAGGATGCCCCCCTCCTAGTTACTCTGCCTGCCAACAACCTCCAATCAGAACGAACCTGAAATCTTCCCTTTTTTTTTTCATTAGAAAGCCTCCCTACTCCCCTGTCTTTGAATCTGCCCCAAACCTGAATGATGGTGGCCGACTCTCTTGTCATAGCCAGCTCTGAATAAACAGTCTATTGCATTTGGGCTGCCTTCCTTTCTTTTCATGGTTCTAAACACTTCATGTACGTTAACTCATTTATTTGCTAAAACCCCATGAGTTACGTATATATTATCAATCCCCATTTTATAGATAATGGAAGTTGAGGCACAGAGAGGTTAAGTAACTTGCCTCAGGTCATACAGCTACTCAGGAGGGGACAGGATTCAAACCCAAGCCGTCTGCTTCTACTTTCTTTGGTCTTAACCACTGAGTAATGCTTAATGCAGTCTAGGGAAACATACTATCTCAGCCTAAACACCTCTTCATCCCTTCTCCACTGTCCTCACACAACCTGTCTGTATCCTCGGAACCTCTCACCGTTAAAATCTACCTGTCCTCGCTCTTCTTTGGCACGTTGTTCTCTGGTTTCTACTGGGACACTGAGTCTTATAAAGAAATG
>NW_023254959.1:0-2424 GCF_002007445.2 Ailuropoda melanoleuca | reverse complement strand
TGGGAGAGGAAGAAGCAGGCTCATAGCAGAGGAGCCCGATGTGGGGCTCGATCCCACAACACCAGGATCACACCCTGAGCCAAGGCAGACGCTTAACCGCTGTGCCACCCAGGCGCCCCTACCTTCCTCTTTTAAAATTTATTTGTTTGTTTATTATTAAAATTTAATTCCGGTACAAGTAATATACAGCATTATATTAGTTTCAGGTGTACAATATAGTGATTCAACAGTTGTACACATTACTCAGTGCTCATCATGATAAGTGTACTATTAATCCCCTCACCTGTGTCACCCATCCCCCCGCCCACCTTCCCTCTGGCAACCATCAGTTTGTTCTCTTAATCTTTAAGAGTCTTTTTTGTTTGTTTCTCTTTATTTGTTTGGTTTCTTAGATTCCACGTATGAGTGGAATCATATGGTATTTGTCTTTCTCTGACTTATTTCACTTAGCATTATACCCTCTAGATCCATCCATATTGTTGCAAGTAGCAAGATTTCATTATTTTTTATGGCTGAGTAATATTCCATTGTGTATATATCCTGCAACTTCTTTATCCATTCATCTGTTGATGGACACTTGCTTCCATAATTTGGCTATTGTAAATAATGCTGCTATAAACACAGGGGTGCATTTATCTTTTTGAATTAATGTTTTTGTATTCTTTGGATAAATACCCAGTAGTGGAATTATTGGATTATATGGTAATTCTATTTTTAATTTTTTGAGGAATCTCCATGCTGTTTTCCACAGTGGCTGTACCAGTTTTCATTCCCACCAGCCGTGCATGAGGATTCCTTTTTCTCTACATCCTTGCCAACACCTGTTGTTTCTTGTGTTGTTGATTTTAGCCATTCTGACAGGTATGGTGATACCTTACTGTGGTTTTGTTTTACATTTCCCTGGTGATGAGTGTTGTTGAGCATCTTTTCATGTGTCTGTTGGCCATCTGGATGTCTTTGGAGAATGTCTGGTCATGTCTTCTGCCCACTTTTAAATTGGATTATTTGTGTTTTTGTGTGTTGTGTAAGTTCTTTATAGATTTTAGGTACTAACCCTTTATTGGATATGTCATTTGCTAATGTTTTCTCCCATTCAGTAGATTGTCTTTTAGTTTTGTTGATTGTTTCCTAATATAGTACCTTAAATCTAACAGAGTGCTTATTGGCTGAGAGTCTGTTTCTTTTCATCACAGACTGGTCTTTAAGTGCCATAATCATGTATCTTGTGGTCTGTTCCACTTTTGAGAGTCAGTCATTCTTATTCTATTGGATGGTGGAACTAGATTAAAATGGGTATAGGTGAGAAAGGTGTGCTCTGGTCTGGAGCCCTCCTAGTAGATACAGGAAAATATAACCTGTCATGGGATTTCAGATTCAGTGCTTCATTACAACAAACTCTGGATGCACACTTACATGAGAGCCCTCCAGAGTATCATCAGCCTGGGAGCTGACCAAATTGGATCTCTAAGAATAGCTCTGCCGTAGCTCTGGCCATCCACAGAGTAACTGACCTGGGCTTTCAGTGAATAAGGTAGTGGTTTCAGGGATTGTGCCTGGTAGGCAGGATATGCATTGGTAGTTGGCCTGACGTGTGTCCAGGATTTCTTTTTAGAAAATTTATCGTAAGAGAGTTTGCTGGGTTGTGGCTTTTAAAAATGCCAGCACACTGCCCTTTTTGGAATTGAGGGTACGCTTACTTAGTTGTAGGTGACACCAAATGAGGCTTGTGTTAACCTAATAGCATTGTATTAGAATTTATTGTGATGTTGAAAAAGCAGGGAAATGGCCAACTAAAGGTCGGATCATGTTCACTAGAAGTACACTGAAAATAACCCATATTAGAGCCAGACAGAGCCTATGAAAATCCAAGAACCATTGACTTGATTAAATATATTTAGTTTGGGGAGAGGACAGGGTAAAGCAGCTATTGAAATTTGGTTATCATGGCATATAATCATCATTGGGACTTTTTCTGTTCTGTGCTTCTTAAAATTTTTTTATTGTGGTAAAATACACAGACATAAAATTTACCATTGCCACACTTTTTAAGTGAACAGTTCAGTGGTATTAAATACATTCATAATGCTATGCAACCATCACCATTATCTATCTCTGTAACTCTTTTTATCTTGTAAAATTGAAACTCTGTACCCATTAACCATTAACTACTCTATGTCCCCCCTTCCTCAGCTCCTGGCAACCACCATTCTGCTTTCTAGCTCTATGATTTTGACTACTCTTAAGTAACTCATATAAGTGGAATTATACAGTATTTGTCTTTTTGTGCCTGGCTTATTTCATTTAGCATAATGTCCTCAAGGTTCATTCATGTTGTAGCAAATGTCATATTTCCTTACTTTCTAAGGCTGAATAATATTCCCCTGTGTGTGTATGTGTGTGTGTATCACATTTTGCTTATTTACT
>NW_023254958.1:279-1868 GCF_002007445.2 Ailuropoda melanoleuca | reverse complement strand
CACCCAATGTGTAATCGGGGTCCCCAGGGAAAAGGCTGCTGTTCGCTGGAGGTGTTTCCCTGGACGCTCTGATTTAGTACCAATGAGAAGGGCGCTGAGTCCTCGAAAATCCGGAAGGTTTTCATTCATGCACCCTTACTCACGAGAGATGATGATCGTTGATATTTCCCTGGACTGTGTGGTGTCTCAGAGACCACTATGGGGCACTCTCGTCAGGCTTCCGCGACCACTTTCCCTCATGTTTCCCTATTCACGAAGGGTGATGATAGTGCTAAGACGGTCCCTGTACGGTGTTGTATCTGACGGACGTGTTTTGGGCCTTTTCGTTCCATTGCCACCAGCAGTTTTGAAAGGATTTCCCCAGAGAGCAAACATTTCTTTGGAAGCGGGTTTTGGCCGAATTGTGTTTCTCAGTGCTGTGTTCGTCGTGTTTCACTCACGGTACCAAAGCCCCTTGATTCCTGTTCCACCTTCCATAAGGCCGTCGTGACTTCAAGGGCTTTCCCCTCACACTTTGTTTCTTGGTTCTAAGGGCTGGATCCTCCCCAGGCCCCTACACCCAATGTGGAATCGGGGTCCCCAGTGAAAAGGCTGCTGTTCGCTGGAGGTGTTTCCCTGGACGCTCTGCTTTATTACCAATGAGAAGGGCGCTGAGTCCTCGAAAATCCTGAACCTTTTCATTCATGCTCCCTTACTCACGAGAGATGATGATCGTTGATATTTCCCTGGACTGTGTGGGGTCTCAGAGACCACTATGGGGCACTCTCGTCAGGCTTCCGCGACCACTTTCCCTCATGTTTCCCTATTCACGAAGGGTGATGATAGTGCTAAGACGGTCCCTGTACGGTGTTGTTTCTGACGGACGTGTTTTGGGCCTTTTCGTTCCATTGCCGCCAGCAGTTTTGACAGGATTTCCCCAGGGAGCAAGCATTTCGTTGGAAGCGGGTTTTGGCCGAATTGTCTTTCTCAGTGCTGTGTTCGTCGTGTTTCACTCACGGTACCAAAGCCCCTTGATTCCCTGTTCCACCTTCCATAAGGCCGTCGTGACTTCAAAGGCTTTCAACTCTCACTTTGTTTCTTGGTCTAAGGGCTGGATCCTCCCCAGGCACCTACACCCAATGTGGAATCGGGGTCCCTGGTGAAAAGGCTGCTGTTTGCTGGAGGGGTTTCCCTGGATGCTCTGGTTAATTACGAATGAGAAGGGCTCTGAGTCCTCGAAAATCCTGACCCTGTTCATTCATGCTCCCTTACTCACGAGAGATGATGATCGTTGATATTTCCCTGGACTGTGTGGTGTCTCAGAGACCACTATGGGGCACTCTCGTCAGGCTTCCGCGACCACTTTCCCTCATGTTTCCCTATTCACGAAGGGTGATGATAGTGCTAAGACGGTCCCTGTACGGTGTTGTTTCTGACGGACGTGTTTTGGGCCTTTTCGTTCCATTGCCGCCAGCAGTTTTGACAGGATTTCCCCAGGGAGCAAACATTTCGTTGGAAGCGGGTTTTGGCCGAATTGTCTTTCTCAGTGCTTTGTTCGTCTGGTTTCACTCACGGTACCGAAGCACATTGATTCCTGTTCCACCTTCCAT
>NW_023254958.1:0-171 GCF_002007445.2 Ailuropoda melanoleuca | reverse complement strand
GTTTCTTGGTTCTAAGGGCTGGATCCTCCCCAGTCCCCTACACCCAATGTGGAATCGGGGTCCCCAGGGAAAAGGCTGCTGTTCGCTGGAGGTGTTTCTTTGGACGGTCTGCTTTAGTACGAATGAGAAGGGCGCTGAGTCCTCGAAAATCCGGAAGGTTTTCATTCATGC
>NW_023254957.1:0-2421 GCF_002007445.2 Ailuropoda melanoleuca | reverse complement strand
TTGTGTTCCCTCTCTCACTGGCTGTCTCTATCTCTGTCAAATAAATAAATAAAATCTTTAAAAAATATAGTTATTAAGTAACGGTTTGTGGTTTATGTGATCTAATTTGAGGTAACAGATTCACATTTGTACTGATAGCTACCTATTTTAAAAGATAAAACATAGAGCGATTCAAATATTCACAAGTAAAACAGAATGTTTTTCTGTTTCAGTATAGAATTGCATTTCTATATTCATAAGTAAAATAGAAAAGTATTTACTTAGTCACTATCTCTCTTCCCTGTAAAATTTCATCATAATATTACTAAAGGCAATCCTTCCATGTGCCCTGAACGTCCTGGCATGTCTCTGCTGGGTGCAGAACAAAACAACGTATTTAATGTTATGTTTTAGCTAACAAAAAGGGAGAGTATGTCTTTATTTTTATCTATCTAGAGCCAGATATCCACGATAAACAAAAATATATTGGAAATGGTTACAAAGAAAGGACCTGGGTGGAGATTACAGAAGTGGAAGCTTCTTCTCTTAAAGTGCCCTGCTCTCAGTTTGGTTTTAGAATCCATACGTGTTTCATGAAATTATGAAACAATTTAATTTAAAGGGCAAGCTCTTAAAATAAATAAATAATGAATCACATGACATAGTTGTGCATAGTTGTGCACGTCAAATTGGTGGTTTAACCATACAGAATACAGAACTATTTCAAATGACTTTAAACCATAGCAATTTTAGGGATGCCTGGGTGGCTCAGTCGGTTGAGTGTCTGACTTCGACTCAGGTCATGATCCCAGGGTCGTGGGATCAGGCCCCACGTCGGGCTCCCCGCTCAGCGGGGAGTCTGCTTCTCCCTCTCCCTCTGCCCCTCCACCTGCTCCTGTTCTCTCTGTCTCTCTCACTCAAATATATATAAAAATATATATTGCAATTTTACTGTGTATCCCCAATGCGATATACCTTAAGGATAAAAAAGAACAAGGCATCTTGAGCTATATTAAGAAATCACATTACTACTAATAATATTGCCTTTTTATTGCAAAATACCATACATACACAGGCGCACGTGCGCACGTACTCACACACACACACACACACACACACACACACACACAGAAAAAGGGGTAAGTAATTACAGTAATGCCATTAGAATTCAGGAATTTCCCTATGGTGGCTAACAGAACATAATAAAAAAAATTTAAAAATTAAAAAAATAATTCAGGAATTTCAGTTTAAAACAAAAGACACAGGTACAAGACCAAATTAATCTTAAATTTGAATGGAAATGGCAGGAACTCATTGAGTATGAGCATGGACTCATTCAGTATGAACTCTGATTGTCAGTATGGACCCTCAAAGAAATGTATTTCCTAGCTCTGTCCACTGCAAAGACTTGGAAGCAATGAACATTATCGGTTGCAACAAAGAGAACCCTTAGTGCCCACATTACGATCTCTAGAAGAAACCGGAGGTCCTTGGAGAAATGGCTGGTTTCAGATCCAGGGCAGAATAAGGATAAGATAAGTATGGAACATCTTAGAGTATCCAAAAGTTAGGCTATATGTTGAGGTTATGTCAAAAAGACACCAGAGGCATGTGAAGGGGCTCCCAATGTCCAAATGTCAAACAACGTGAGCATCAGAAGGAATAATAACTGCAGTGGTGAATCACCATACATTAACACTCATGAGTTCATTGCAATACTGCAAAAGTCCCCAAATGATCCTTGTTCACTTGAAGAGACCAGAAGACAGCAACCCATCACCCTGAAAAGGGAGAGAATAAAGCAATAATTCTGCCTTTCTTGTGTGAATTATGTTTCAGGAAAACAAAGTGGTTTATAGTTACCCTTCATGGGAGAATTCCAGCCAATAAATGCAACAAGAATAATAAAGTTGGAAAATTACCACTTTACAACATCTAATGAATTAATGGATCTATGTAATAACTCTCAATGGCTGCCAAATCTATTACATGGAGGTCGATATGTGGGGTGAGCATACACTATGGTTTTCCTGGGGGCAAATCCTGGTTTACATTGGTTGTCCTATACCACACCCTCCTTCACTCTCAAACTTGTCTCCCTTTGGATGATACATTATATCATCACCCTAGTAACAGGGAACTTTGTAAAGAATGACGAAAACTAATAACACCTGAACTCACTGCTCAATCTTAACATTATATACAATATACAGAGAGAGATAGAGCGTGCGCGCGTGCGCCCAGATATTAAGGATCTCCTGATGGGATGTGGTGGAGATTATGCATATGAAGCTCTCGGCACCATGCCTGAGATAAGCCTGTGTTCAACAGGCAGTAGCTGCAATTATTGTAGAATTTAGATCAGTGTAAAAAATGGGCTAAGGCCTTCCCTCTGGTAACCATCCATAGTTGTGGTTTTTTTTTTTTAAAGATTTTTTTTTT
>NW_023254956.1:0-2422 GCF_002007445.2 Ailuropoda melanoleuca | reverse complement strand
CAAGGGCAATGGGAAGACAGAGTGAAGTGCAGGCTGCCCTTGAGGATACCATCTCAGGCTCCGCAGGCCAGAGAGCTGTCCTGGCTGCCAGCCTCGCTTTAAATTTCATCTACAGATGTTTGAAGGCCAGACTGGCTACATCAGAATCACTGTGTGAGCTGTTAGAAATACAGATTCCAGGCGCCTGGGTGGGTCAGTTGTTAGGTCTTGGTCCCAGGGTCCTGGGATTGAGCCCCTGCTCAGTGGGAAGCCTGCTTCTCCCTCTCCCGCTCCTCCTGCTTGTGTTCCCTCTCTTACTGCCTCTCCCTCTGTCAAACAAACAAACAAACAAATAAATAAACAAAATCTTTTTAAAAAATACAGATTCCTGGACCCCAGCCTTCTGGATTCTGCTTCAGTAGGTTGGGGAGGGGCCCGGGAATCTATGTTTTTTAACCCATTCGCAGGTGAATTTGATATCCAGCCAGATTGCAGAACCACTGAGTTGGCCTACCCACCTCCTCTGAGAGATGAATGGACAGGCACAGAGAAATCACTCATGCCATGTGGCCACCCACACCAAGCTGTTTAGCTTGGAGGTCTTGCCTCATTTGAGCCTGCTGACCCAGAGAGGCAGGGTGGTGGACATGCATAAAGGAGACAGACAGACACACAACCCTGGGTTCAAATCCCAGCTTTGACCTTTTCCTAAGGTGGGACCACAGGCAAATCACTCAATTGCTCCGCTTCACTTTTCCCACCAGTACAATGGGGAGATGCCATCTATAGCCCAGGACCATTGTGAGAATTTGAGAGAATTCCTTCTTACAAATCACTGGTGCAGAGTCTCATGAAGATGTGATGATAACTGTAATTGTTGGCGTTATTGAGCACTTACTAAGAACCAAGTACGGCTCCAAATGCTTTACATTAATGGTCTCATTTAATCCCCACAGACAACCTGTCTATGAGATAGGAGCTATTATCATCCCCGTGCTATGGATGAGGAGACTGAGGCTTAGAGAGTGTGAATAACTTGTCCAGGGGCCCACAGGCAGCATCTGAGTCCTTGCAGCCTGTACTCTTAAGCCCTAAGCTATAAATGGCAGCTCCCTCCCCCTTCTCCTTAAAGGTTAAAACAGAGGGTAGAGCCAATCCTGTGGGGAAAAAACAGAACAAAGACCTCTGAAAGGAAGGAAGCCAAGGGAATGTATGTAAGCAGGCGCCTCAGAGAGTATGGGGGCTCAGTTTGCCCCTAAGCTTCCTGACAGCTGTAGCCGGAAGGAAGGGGGAAGCAGAATTCCCAAGGTTCCATTTTCTGGAAAAAAGGAGGCACAGAGACATGTCTAAATGGACATTCGTCTTGGGCTGAAATTCCAGAAGAGTTGATCTTGTGGCCTGCTCGGCAAACATCCAGGACCAGAAAATCATCTGTGAATTCATGAGGTGCTAAAAGCCTTATTCACACACGTGATTCTGAGAGTCAGAAGGCAGAGGGGGAAGAAAACACATGAAATTCTATCCCAGAGGGGAACCTTGCTAGACTGCAATTTCCCACAGCAGTAAGGGGCATGGGAGGAGCCTAGGCCCTGTTTCTGTGTTTGTCTCTCTCCACAGCACACACCACACAGCCTCTGTGGGAGGAGACCCAGGCCCCTGGTCTACCAGGGGACATGACACTCCTCCAGAGACTGGGCCCAGGGATGGATGGCACGTGAGCCAGGGCGAGGTTGTGGGTGAGGGTCAGACTTCCAGAGCCGGGGAGCTGTGGGGAGGGCTGGGTCTGTCAGCCTGGGCCTGCTGGAAGAGGCACAGCAGGAGGAGCTGGTTGTGGGATTTGGACAGGATTATAGCACTGGAGCAAGTGGAAGGGTGCTGTAAACAGCAGGAGCAGCAAGTGGTGCAGGGTTTGCTTTTCCCCATGCTCAGATATTGCTCCTTTTGACATCCCCTTTCCTGGATGTCTGCCTGGTGAACCCTCCATGCCACCCACCTCAACTCTTCCCACGCATACAGGTGAGGCTGACTCGCCCCCATCCACCAGGACTGAGAGGGGAGAGACCTGTGCCTGAATCACCTTCTGCCCAAAGCTGTAAGACCAGCCTGCCTTCTCCAGCTCGGGCATCATGGCCCACTTTGTAGTCCAGCACAATGTAGTCATGGAGGGCATCACTGGAGACATGCAGGTGAGGGGGCCGGGGGAATGGAAAGAGTATGGGCTCTGGAGTCAGGCAGGCCTGGCCAGTAATCTGGTTTCTGCAAGTTGCTCATCTGTTTTTCCCTAGAGATCAGTGAGGACAAGTGAACACGGACAGAATGATGTATAGGGACACAAGACTTCACAGCATAGGAGACACATGTGCTTCCTCTAAGTGTTGGAGACCTGGAACCGTACAAACCGGATGAAACTGCAAATGAACACATTCGTGTTTTTTTTTTTTTT
>NW_023254955.1:0-2404 GCF_002007445.2 Ailuropoda melanoleuca | reverse complement strand
GCTCGATCCCACAACGCCAGGATCACGCCCTGAGCCGAAGGCAGACGCTTAACCGCTGTGCCACCCAGGCCCCTCATATGTGATATATTTCTTAACAAAAATCTGTAACAATTGTTCATCACCGGGTGGTTTATTAAGTAAAAATTTTGAAACAATCAAGTGTTTATTATCAGCAATCTGGTTAAATAACTTATAGAGTATACTGTTTAATAAAATACTAACTAGCCATTAAAAATAATACTGTAGGGACACCTGGCTGACTCAGTATGTGACTCTGGATCTCAGGGTTGTGGGTTCGAGACCCATGTTGGGTGCACAGATTGCTTAAAAATAAAATATTTAATAATAATAATAATACTGTAATCTTACTTTATTGATGTGAGACAGTGTCCACAATATGTTAAATGAAAAAGGCAGCTTAAAATTACTTATGTACCAAGTGCCCATTGACAGATGAATGGTTAACAAAATGTGTACACGATGGAATATTTATTACTCAACCTTAAAAAGGAGGGAAAGTCTGACACAGGCTACAACGCGGATGAACCTTGAAGGTATTACATTCAGTGAAATAAGCAAGCCACAAAAAAAACCACATACTGTGATTTGATTCATATGGATCCTTAGAGCAGTCAGCTTCACAGAGACAGCAAGTGGAACGGTGGCATCCAGAGACTGCGACGGGGAGGGGAGGAGGGAGTTAGTGTTTCGTGGGGACAGAGGTTCAGTCTGGGAAGACGAAAAAGTTCTGGAAGTGGATGGTGATTTACAACAATCTAAATGTACTTAATACCACTGAACCGTGCACTGAAAATGGTTAAAATGGTAAATTGTATGTTTTGTATATTTTGCCGCAATAAAAGACAGCTATATGTAGATTATGATTACCTTCCTCCCCCCTCTGTGTGTGTGTGTGTGTGTGTGTGTGTGTGTGTGTGTGTGTGTGACAGAGACAGAGACAGAGACAGAGAGAGAATGTATAGGAAAATATCTGGCAGGATTTATATTAACATGTCCACAGTAGTTATCTTTTGGTGTTTGATGTTCAGGTTACAAACGATCTCTATTTTCTTCCCTACACTTCACATTTTCTATGTATTATGATATTCGGCTATGAGTAAGTTTTACTTGTGTAATCAGAACAAAATAAACCTGATTTAAAAAGAAAGCAGGGATGCCTGGGTGGCGCAGTCGGTTAAGCGTCTGACTTTTGATTTCGGCTCAGGTCATGATCTCAGGGTTGTGAGATCCCGCCTGGAGTCAGGCTCTGCGCTCAGTGGGGAGTCTGCCTGAAGAGTCTCTCCCTCTGCCCCTCCCCCCCACTCACTCTCAAGCAATCACTCAAATCTTTAAAAAGAAAGGGATCCCATGTTCTATCAAGAAGCATTGTGACTGACATAGTCAAATGAACAAGATTAAAAAAAAATTAAAAGGAAATTATTCTCCAATCAAAGTGACTCATCCAGGAAGCAGTAGAAATCAATGGGGGAGGGGTTGGGCCAGCCTTAGATCTCTTCTTCGACGTAGTCATGCCCATCTTCGGAAATGACCCCATTCTCCTCTTGCCAGCCTGAGAAGCAAACCACCAGCCCGAGTGCATTCCTAAATGGGTTTTTAAGAAAATCACTTCCTTGACCTCCTCCAGACTTAGCCCTGGTGCCCATCACGCCCAGTCTGAAGGAACCACAACGCTGCAGCCCCTAAACACCCTTCTTCACAGCTGTGCTTTTTCTTGGACCTCAGTATGGCCTTGCGACTCCACTTTCCTTTCAGCTCTGGGGTCCAAAAGACTTCCCTCTTCCTATTGTGTCCTTTATGCTCCAGAATTCGTGCCTTAAAAGCGCAGGCTTCAGCGGTCTCTGTGAGCCTCATTCTTGAGAGTTCTGCCTGTTCTTGCTCCTAACTTGCTGGTGTGGCTTTGGCCTTAATACCTGATGGGACTTAGAATTAGGTCTTGCAGAGACAGCCCTTTACTCAGCTGGTGAGTGAAACCTTCCAGAACAACCATTTGGCAATATGTAAGAAGGTCCCGAAAATGTTCATAACCTTTGAGACTCTGACCTTCTAATTTCATTTCCAGGAATATCTCCTTCGGAAATGAAACTGATGGACAAGGATTTATGCAGAAATATGAATCAGATCATTTAAATCAGCAAAACAATAGAAGCAACTTAGATGTCTAAGCGCAGAGAATTGATCAAATCATGGCATAGGGGAATTATGGACAGTTGCATAGCCATAAATATGTTTGCTAAGTATTATTAACATCATGGAAAAATACTCTTGATCAGAATTATGTGTTTGGTATGACTTCTAGTGAAATAAAAAAGGCAGAGGGGCGCCTAGGTGGCACAGCGGTTAAGCGTCTGCCTTCGGCTCAGGGCGTGATCCCGGCGTTATGGGA